>NC_065516.1:20567565-20845208 GCF_006386435.1 Epinephelus moara
CACAGGGCCATGTAGCTTTGGATTTTTTTCTTCCTCATTAATAAAACCCTTCATTTAAAAACTACATTTTGTGTTTACTTGTGTTATCTTTGACTAATGTTTAAATTTGTTTGATGATCTGAAACATTTAAGTGTGGAAAACATGCAAAAAAGTAAGAAATCAGGAAGGGGGCAAACACTTTTTCACACCACTGTATGTGGCTTAGACCACATCCACACTAATGTTTTCATTTCAAAACGCCATTCCTGAAAATGCGTATCACATGACCACTCACGTACAGTGGGCTTGCAAATGTGGATGTAAACAGGAAGCGGAATACTCTGTGGCTTGGTGCTTCGATACAGAAAACACTACACAGTAAGAACAGCAAATGGAGAAAAGTGAGACCAGAGATTTCTTTGCTTGGACAATGAGCTCGAAATGTTACTGAAGGTAACACATGAGTATAAAGTAGTCAAGGTGGTGGAAACTGGTTGGGGGTCACTGAAAAGCAAAAACAGTGACATATTAGAGCTGTACCAGGAGCATTATCTATTGACGAAGGAAGGCATGGCAATGGGAACGCAGTACCCACACCAAACAAATGAAATACCAAAAAGGTATGTAGACCTAGCTAAACTGTTTTGGCTTGACATGTTATGACTGGTAAGACCCAATCAGCAAGTGAACATAGGTATCTGCATCATCACTTTCAAAAGTCGCCGTTTCCGCCCTTCCAGACTAAAATGCAACCTGGAGTTTCAAAGTAAAATGGGGTCAGCAGTGTTTTTAGAGGTCCAAGTTTCAGAGGTTTGGACGCTAGGCGTATTCGTAGCAATAGTTATGCATTTTAAAACAAAAACAGATCAGTGTAGATATAGCCGAAAGGTATATGAAATTGTTTCCATTTCATCTATCCAGATGTGACTATGAAATGCCAAGTGTCAACAGCACCAGACAGCCCAGAACAACTTTAACTCTAAGCTCATCCATGTCTTCCACAGTCACCGACCACATTGTGTTTGACTTCCAAGTGAAATGTAATGCTTAGGCAGAAAATCCAGACTTCATGTTTTCATTTAACCGGCAACTGTAATTTGAGCCACTTGGCTGTGATCGCCTGAAGACTGTCCACAATCTCCTTGTGCTACAGTGAGCTCCCTCCCACTCTTTATGACAAAACGAAGTGCTGCTCCTAGTTCACACTTCATTACCCACAGTAATGCCTCAGCACAATGATGTATGGAACTCTTCTCACTCCCAGACTTGCTTCTGGCAGGAACGGCTCAACAAACTTGTAAAAGGGGATACAACAAAAGTGCTTCAAACAACTTTTATTTCTTCTTAAGAGTTGGAGAGAGACAACGCAAGATTTATGACAGAGCTCTTTGTATTGGCATGGACATGCTGTCAATTTGATATCGTACTTCTCGTTACGAACAGAGAAAAACACACACCACTCCATTAACTCCAGAAGAATGCTGGATGGACATACAGTATACAGCACTTCTCTCAAGGGTATACTGCAAACAGATTCTTTGTGTTGATCAATACAATAGCTACGTTGAGGCTGTGTGTAGGTTTAGGTATTTCTAATTATTTCATATCTTCATTCTACAACTCAACATGTGTGGCTCTCTATGGAGTCTTGGGGAAAAATAGAAAAAAAATCATAAATACTTTAACTTTGTCCAAGAACTTTACAAAAGTACCAGCAGACCTGAGTTACATTTAACATATCTTTGAGGTTTCTGTGCTGAAATTCTGAGTGACAAAATACTTAAATATCTGTATTTGACAAGCTAGTATCGGCCAATATATCAGCCCCGCTAATTTATCAGTCAAGCGCCACAGTGTGTAAATATAAATTGGAATATGAATGTACAACTGTAAATTGCAAGTATGATCTATAGCCTCGATTTACACATTAAAAGGTATTTCTTTTTTTAAAGTGACTTCTTAATTATGCAATAGCAGTTTGATGTTAAAAATATGACATTGCACATTCCCTGGTGGCTAATCTTTGTTGTTGATATACAGTGCACAGAGCGTTGCATCCTGGCACACTACCCTGTAGTACGGTGAATACTGTATGTGATTCTACCACTTGGCTGTGGTTTAGGTAGTTTCACATGCATGAACATAAAAACCCCTGACAATACACTAATTCAGTGTTTCCCTCACTCACCAACTCGTATCTTTTTTCTCACTGAGTTTTTCTCACCTGTTCAGTCTCCCTCTTTCATCACTCACCTAATCCTTTCCCTCAATCACTCGAAAGAGCCTGCTCTGGGCAAAGTTAATTGGAAGTGTGTGTGTAGTAGCCCGAATAAAATGTAGATTGAAGACACAATAACAATGATAAAGAGGTGTTGGGTGAGAATACAACACTCAACAGGGACAATGGCACACTTTACTGGGGAGATCATGAACCTTTGTTCCCTTTGCTGCATTAAAGGGCAGCAGGGACACGGATTGCTGATGTTCTCATGATCTTAGAAAGGTCGTTAAAATTCTCAGGCTACGTTTGCTCATTATTCGTCAGAGGTGTAAATCATTAGTTTAATCATGATATTATATGGATTTTTCAGGCAACAATATGATACTTGCTAAAATCAAAGTCTGCCACAGTACAACTGTGAATCGATTCAATTCAGGAACCCGTGATCAATTTCAGACAACACATACCAATTTAACACTGTTCTGCTTCTCCTACATGTCACACACAAAGTCAATTGTGTTCATTATATCTCTTGCATTTAGTGCAGTCTAGTGCCACCTACTGGCCTTGTTCGCATGCAGCTCAGTTACTCAAACTTACCAGGTTTTTTTGTCAGATGCCACACAGGTGGAAAGTGTCTCACAATCCTCCTCCATCTGCTTTGTTTTGTTCACCAAGAAGCATAATCTGAAAGTTTTCTGTATACTGTTAAAATGTCAGATGCAAGTATTGTTACGAATTATTTTACGTTTGTTTCAATTTTTGCATCTGCGTGGCTTGCTTTCATCCCACCATGCCAGCTATGTTATGCTTGCCTTTTTAATTGTGTGAAGATACATTTAAACATCTTTTTATACCATTATACATTTATATATCACTCTGCGTTACTGTTATATGGGACTAATACTGTAAGTCTTTTTATTGTTTTACAGTTTTCCACCGCTTCCATTAAAATGCCTAAAGCCAGCTCCTGTATTGGGTCCTTTATGGTAGAGTGTTTAGCTCACTGCATAGCTACATACGCAGACGTTTGATGAGGGCAGCAGAAACACAATCAGTGACAGAAGAAGCTGCCACACCTTTCTTTTTTGCTTTTGGCCATAAACAAAAATAATGACACATAAATAATTGAGAAATAATCATAACCGGTTAAGTGCAGTAAAGTTAACACACATAAAACACAACAAGAACATTTAACAAAAGTATCAAATTCTGCTTAAAAATAAGTGTCAAAGTTAATGGACAAAACAACTGTTTTTTTGTGAGTCACCATTGTTAGCTTAAGTTCTTTTACATTGCATAAATTAGCAAAGTAGCTAGAGGACGGAATCACTTCATAAATTGCGCATATTATTTATATTTCTATTTACTCACTGCTGATTTAAGTCACCACATCTCCCAGAATAAAAGCATGGTTGGATTTCAGCCTGCATGCAGGTTTTTTCATTCTAACATTGTTGAAACAAAGCAGCTAATGTAGCCATAGGGAGAGCAACAAATTAGCGGAATGAGATGCCTGGCCAGGTTCATCATGTTTCCTAATTATTTTACCCAATAACAACATTGCTTGCGTACATGCCATGTGCGGTATAGACCTGTCAATTCTCAGAAATCAAAAGTATTCCCACACTGCTGATTTATTCCCAAGAAGGGAGTTAATATCCTCATCATCAGCCCTGACACATACTGTGTGTACCATGGGAATTTCATAATAAAAATGTACCTTAAGGATGATATGGATCAATGTTTTCACTCTGCATCGATGATAGTAGATCACTGATCACTGAATCAATACGTCCAGCCAGACTAATGGATTGGTACACCACGACAATCAGGTTCACACTTCCACAGATCTATAAATTCATATCCAAGAATCAGGCAGCACTACAATCGGTATGTTAAATTTCATACACATAAATATTGCTGAAATTCAATATTATGCATCATAAACAGTATTCTGAGAGCTTGTTAAGACTTCCAGACACTGACCAGACATGAAAATGACTGTCGGGAAGCATGCAGACAATTTCCAATTCCCACCTCAGCTAATTATAATCATCATAACCCACAGCCCTGCAGTATTTCATAGGGACTGATTTAGACCTAGAATGCTGCATGAATACAAACAACCTGATGGAATAAAAAAAACAGTACTGTATAGACATAAATAAGTTTAGATTTTCATGTGAGCACACAAGATCTCAGTGCGTTCTGAGGACGAGACAGACGAGCGTGGTTTTCTTTTAACATTATTATTTCTCCACAGACATTTGACCATCTTTCCCATCAGCTGGGATGATTAAAGTAGAATAAATTGAAGGGTAGCTGGCCTCGACTCTGTCTTAGCAAAAACATTTCAACAAACATTTTCGGATGAATACTTAACTTCTTCTGGAGAATAATGGGAGTCGCATGAAAAGTTGTGAAAACCTCATTAAAATGTTTTGCTGTGTTTGTGAACAGAGTAGATGGAAGATCATGATGGTTAATTGAGATGATGTGAACTGCACCAGGATTGACTGAAGTAGTAAGACTATGTTCTGTGCAAGCTGCATGAATTTTCCCTATTTTAAGACAATTAAGAGCAATTATGTTAAGCATCCCTAAACCAGGGACAATAAAGTTGAAATCCCATCCCTAAATCTTTAAGCCCCATTTCCACCAAACACTTTCAGTATGGTACCTTTGGAACCAAAAGTAACCCTTCAGACATGGTACCTAGATCCTAAGTATGTTTAGCATTTCCAATGCAAACAGTACCCTTAAATGCGTGAGGGGTTGTTGTCACTGACTGCTCCGTTCATCTCTCACTACATTTCCTCATAGATGGAAAGTCTGCTCATCATTTATCGTCCATAGAACGAGGCTGCACGCCGACATTTTCAGAGCAAAATAGAACAGGCTGCAGTGAGAATCTCTCTCCATGGGGTATTAAAAAATAACGGGTTTAAGCACACCCGGCCGGAGCCCACAGGAATGATGCTTTGCCATGTTTTCTTTTCTCCAAGTGAGGATTGGAATATATGTACAGTTCACATAATCTGGTTGACAGTTCACATAATCTGTTTTTTTTGTCATCCAAGAGAGACAAAAAATAAATAAATTAATAAATAAATGGTCAGAGTTGTCGTATTGAAACTTAAGGTCTGCTGATGGATTTATGTCGTCAAATTATGCATTGAGTAACATTACAAGTAAACGTTCCACCTTAAATGTTGCCGGCAGTCGGCTCACTAAATTAACTTTTTTTTGGTCAGTCTACAGCTGCTGCAACAAGCAGCAAAACATCCACTATTTTTTTAGTTACAGTTTACTTATATAAAACTTGCTACAGTGTGATCAGTGGTTACAAAACCAGCCACAACTCAGCCCTGAGTAGAGTGACCGTCCGCTATTGACCAATCAATGGACTGCAGTGTTCGAAGTTCCACCTTGAAGTACCAGATCTGTGTGCTAGGTACCCCAACAGAGAGGGTGACCAAAAATGGGGACAGTACAGAGCAGTTCAATTGGTACCATCCACAACTTTTCACAATGGAAATGGCAAAAACGCGTACTGAATTGAACTGTACTGTACCGTACTGCTCGGTGGAAATGAGGCTATAGTGTTGTATTGTCATGAAATCGTTCTTGGAATTTTTACACAAAAATAAAGGGAAAAAAAAGTCAAAAATTATCTGTTGCATTTAAACCTGAAGAATAGTATACTGAAGGAAAAAAAGGGCAGAATCATGGTGAGTGCATGAAAATATGCAACTGTTCATACACTAGGCTACATAGAAGAATGTGAAGTTGAACTACTTCCTCTAATCTTTTTCTAACAGTAGGCCTGGGTATATGTCCTTAATACCATAAAGGTATCGACCAAAATAACCCAGTACCAAGTAGCATCAAAACTTGTCCAGTCAAAGGATACCTGTTTTCAATCCTTTTTGTGCCAGGGGTCTGATCCCAGACCATCCCAACTCCCCACAGGATCAGCGAACTTTCTGTTGATGCTGTCACCAGAGCCGCTCTCCTCCCAGCAAATGGTCAGCTCAGCTTCTGCACAGTTAGCACAAGCTTATTATAATTCTAGCAGTGGCCAACATCCAGCACGGAGCCATTAAACAGTCCCAACAAATTTAAAATGACACTAAAACGGCTTGACTCTGTCGTTACACCCATTAATATCTGTTAGTAAGTTAGCTGTTAGCTGTTAGTTATGGGTGGACTCTCAAAACTGTCACCGCTGGAAAGCTCACACTCATGCAGCTACAGCTCATACAGTAAAGTGTGGTAAAGTCGGATGCAGTGTTTTGACAGAGTTAGCAGTTCAGCTTGAAAGATGCCACCAAAACCTTTGAAAGTAGAGCTACACCACACACCATTCCATTCATATTATGGGTACTGAGTGAAGTACTCCATTGGTGTCAGTATCACTTCTTACTGGTACTGGTATTTTTTAAATGCTGTCCAGCTCTAGATAACAGCCACTACACCCTCACCCTATCCACTTTACCTCTGTCTGAGCGTCTGTGTGGAAGGTTCAGAAGAGGAAAAGGACTATGAAATTCTCAAACAGTGGAACCAGTGCATGCTTATAATACACTAGAACACACACACCAGCGAGTAGAGCAAACACTACATAAATTTTACATTGTTTCTTGCTACTTGATCAAAATATTTGATCCATTAGGTTAATTATGAACAAAAACTTAAAGAAAATAACAAAACGTGTAGTGAAGGTAAGAAAGAGGTTTGATCAAAGAAACAGCACAAAGACCTTCCTTGTTTTTCTTTTGTTGTTCTACAAGCTCTAGACCTTGAGCTGACAACTGCAGCGTGAAGTAAAGCAAAACTTTTTAATCAGACATGTTCTTAATTAATATTCTAATCATCTAATGAGACTTTTTCACAGGATCATAGGTCAGATGATCAGTGGCATGAGTAGACGAGCATTGGAGTTGTTTTTTTTTAGAGAAAAAATATGAACTATTTCCTCCCACGCAGACACTGATCATATGTGCATGTCAGCAGTCAGCTGGTTCACTTTGGTGTGTGTTAAAGCGCAATTTTTAATAGATAAGGCAGCGGTGTCTGGGATTTTTATGTTCGTGGTGGTGAAACTAACAAAAACAAGTGCCAGAATCACATACAGTATACACGGCACTACAGAGAAATGTCTCAGGATGCAGCACTGTCTGTGTATTAACTAAGATCAGCCTCCTGGGAATGTGCTACGTCACATTATCGACATCAAACTGCAGTTGAGGCAACATGAGGAATGATCAGAAAGCCTTTGACGCCACTGGATCTATAAGGGTGGCTTGACGTGTCAGCATGGCATTAATAGAAAATATTTTGAAACTGATATCCAGGGATTCCATTCATTTATAGCATTAACGGTACAGAAGTGACGTCAAAGGGTGTACATTATCTAACATCTTCTTATCCATCTATTTGTCCATAAATTCATTTCTACACCACGGGGTCTTCACATTGCTGCGTGCACATTTATTAAGTTATAGCTGCGTTCATAAAAGTCAGCCTTATAGATGATGCAAACATGATCAGAATAAATAATGAGGACTTGTAACTCCAGAATACAGACTGAAATAATGTTAAATCAGCTACAAGTTTTAAGTGAAAAACTGACTGGACCAATGCAGAGGCAACACACATCTGTCACAGGCTAATACCAGCTACAACTCAGCCGAGATCAAATACTCCTGATTATCCTTCCATTAACCTACAAAGGCCTCCCAACAACAGTCACATGACAGCATCAAAGTAAGTCTTATAATAGCTCTTTGTTGGCTGAAAGCTGGAGCAGGCTGAGAATAACAATTATTCTTAACAGGGGATGGAGCCAGTCGACAACCTAATTAGAGGGTCAGAATGTGAGTGGGCACTTAATTGCACAATGACACTAATCTAGTTTGAGTTATTAAAATTTTTGTTGAAATATTTTTGTGCTTTTGAGAAATAATTAGTTATTTTCATGCTTGCCAGAGGGGATTTGCCTATCCCCAAAATCAGAGGAAAATCCTGATGGAAGGCTTGGAACGGATAATTGGCACTGATTATTGATGGTAAATCAAGTGATTATTAGGCATTCCACTGCTGTAATGTTTGCAAGCCAACGTCAGCACATGCCCTGAACAAATCCTGTACTGTGAGGGGTTCCCAAGAGACTACAGCACAAATAGCAAATGGGACTTTTGCAGAAACATGGCATAGAGCAGGAGGAAGAGGTGGTGTATTAGAATAACATGAAAGTAAATGGGTTTTGCTTGTTAACGCTCCCATTTTTAAACGTTCCTAAAATACTGTATATTTAGAATTTGACTATATTTAACATACAGCATCATGCTAGAACAAAATACCTTCAGCCTACGAAAGTTGGTGCCATAATGTTTTACAAAATGTGAGTTTTACCACTGAATAACTTGTTAATGCAGGGAGGGTGAAAAAATTTAAATTTTTCTAGGGCTGCCTGAGTGACAGGCTGTCTGTGAGGCGTCACCACAGTCTGTAGCCACTTTTACACTGCCTCTTCAAGGTAGGAATAACATGGTGTCATATTGCCTCGCCGTTCTGTATAAAACATACAATCACGGAATAGGGCTACAGTTGTATCACCTTTGAAGCCGGCATCAGAGGTAGAAACAGCACCCAAATGATGTCTAAACAGGACAACCACCAGGACAGGCTCATGGGCAGCATGGGTGTAATGTTTTGATAGCATGTTACGCATACGACCCATCAAGTGAGATTTAAGATTAGCTGTTAGCAGACAGCATCTAACTCAAAGAAGAACAGCGGCTGAAAATGTCGGCAAACTGGGAAAACAATGAGGTCCAGGAGCGATATAACAGATGGTCAATAATTTTAATTTAATTTAATAATAGCCAAGTTATGCCATTGTTATTGTTTATAAAGCGCTGCCAACACATGTTTTATGTAACACTGGAGGCCGAAGCTGTTGTATTACATGTCAAGCCAATCACGCCTCTTTGGATTCCGCGATGACGCTATCAAAAGCAGAGTGGAATGATGCCGCTCCCTGTCATTTGGTTTTGTGTAAATATGCAAAGGTGGCATGAAGAAGGGACTTCGTAGCCACCCTATAGCGAGATGTTTGTGTAAAAAAGGCTTATGAGTCAGATCCACCCCTCACTCCTACGCAGCTCCAACCTCTCGTCCAAATATGGTCACTTTTGGCTCCAAAAAAATAAAGATGGCGTCGGCCGAAATGCCGAACACGAGGCTTCAAAACAGCAGTCCACAAACCAATGAGTGACGTCACAGTAGCTACATCCATCAATTAATACGGTCTTTGGTTGCACTGCAATTTTGATCCAAGAAGGGTGATAAACAGGAGACACACACAGGGGATGGAATATGTTTCAGACAACAAACTGGGAGTCCTAGAAAACAGAAATGGAGCACACCCACACGATGCCATACATCATCCCCTGGGGCAGGCAGCTCTGTGAAAGCGCTGGTGCCATTTCCAGGGCAACTGGAATTGTTAGAACTCTGAGAAACAGCAAACCAGGGAGCAGAGGTTGTAAAGCAAGCCAGTCGCTCGGGTTTAGCTTCCAGTCTGGGTCACAGATACTTCCTGAAGGCTGGTGGAGATCTCTCAATAACTAGAGATTATAGTCTTGCCGCCTCTCTCTAGTGGTGATGGTACAGAGCCAGGGGAGGATCAAAAGATGTCGCTCTCAGAGACCCAGGAGGGTACTGCAGTCAGTGAGTTGAAGAAGTGAGTTCAAGGCTCTGGTGTAGTGTGAAGATTTGGGAGATCAAGACAAAGGTACACTAACAGGCTAAAGGCAACATTAGAAGTAGGTAAGCTCCTGGCTAACTGGTTGCACCTCATCTATAGCAACAGACAGCTGACCGCCATAACAGCAGATGATTTTGTTCCCGACAAGCCTAGAAGCTAACAGCTGTTGTGCAGCACTAGCAAACAGCCCTGAATGCAAATAAAATCCTCATTCCAGGTGATCCAAAATCAGGTAATCCAGCAGTAAGGCAGTTCAGACAGTCAGTTTGCACACAGATCTGAGAGCAAACAAACAGTAAATCCAGAATATTGTTGGAGAATTAAGCAGCAAAATGAGGAAGCGCGTGTTTTGGAATGTGTGTCACTTAGAATGACTGTCCCAAAACAGAAAGACACTCTGAACACTTTTAATTATCTAATTATCTCGCTGCTGCTGCTGCTGCTGCTGCTTTTTTTTAACAGTCAGAATTAGTGAAGTGTCAAGCACAGACTTTCAGTTGGTTTTCTCCTCTCCAAAAATCCTTTAGGTTTTACTTTGAGCAACTTTTTTCTCACGCTGAAGGCTCTACGCAGTTCTGACTGAAGGATCAAAGGACCTGCTGTGTGTACCTAAATATAAAGAAGCACGGGTCAATCAAAATTGAGCTGCCTTTTGAAAAGAAGGGGATGATGCTTAATCATGTTGCAGCTATTTGTGCATTTCTGTCAGGCTGTCTGACTGCCTTACCCATTGGATTAGGCACTTGACTGAAAACCAGTATTGGCCCATTTAACCTTATATCCTAGCAGCCAGTTGCATCTCATTGTAAATGAGCACAAGTGTATCTTGCTCTGCTGTATTATACATTAAATTAAAGCCTGAGCACTGAAATGTGCAGATTGCAACCGAACACACAGCCCTGTTTTCAAATGATTTGGCTCTCTTTGTAGCTTTACAGTACAGTGGCAAATGATTTGTTGTTGTTTTGCTGTGCTCACTGTGGTGAAGAGATGATGGGAGGCTGACAACAGCGACTTTTGATATTTGCACGTAGCCAAAATTTTTTGTTTGGTTCATTAGCAGTGTTTCTCATGTATGTCAAGACTCATCCCTTGGTTGGCAATGAATTTGTGTGTTTACCCATTCGAACTCATCGTTGGGTCCTCGTTGGCTTGATGATTTTTTTTCCCATAGGCACAGTGCAGATCAGCAAAATCATTCATGGATTCCTCCGCCATCACGGCACTTTGAAGGGTTGCTCTACCATGTCTTTCAGATCTGACTGAATGCTCTACAACGAGTTCATGGGACCAGATCTTAAATTCAAATTCAGCATCCAGCCCCTTCCAGAACAGTTAGTCTCTATTGTTAGCACTTCACACATTAGACTTATTATCATACCCAAAGGTGGTAGCGTGGATCAAAGGCAAGGATGTACTGTTTAATATTTCTGCCTCATTACAGTATAAAGGCTTTTGATTACTGGCCTTTGTGTGCCTCTGTCAATTTGAGGCAGTGATGTCCTTTGCTGTTCAGCAGGAAGTGCAATATTAATAGCAGCGGATCTTCACTCCTGAATTAGGGGAGCACTCCGAGGTGCAACACACCGAGTTTCAGGCAGTACAGGCCCTGTAATTGGTCTTCATATGTCACCTGCTTGACTTTATGTCACACGTTCCCCCTTTGGGAAAACTACTGTACCCATTAAGCTTATCTCACTGTCTGTATTAATCTCACCTTTTCAATGTAATGATCCAGCGCTCCACATTTGACACACTGAATCACTTTAATGGCCATGTCGCCTACTCAACCATATGTTATTAACTGACCAAATGTCATTTTTTAAAGAGATGCTAAACGGCTTATTTTTCAAAACTCCTAATTCAGCTTTAGTTGGCCTTGTGTGGATAGCTTTAATTTCCATCAGTATACAAAGAGTCTGCAGGTTTGCTTGTTAGTTGCTTTGTATCTAAAACAAAAACAACAATACAGTGTAGGTAGTTGTGCAGGTGTACAAAAACGTCTTACATCAGTAATGTGGAAAAAAAGCAAAGCTTAATATATTCAGCTTGCCCCGTGCCTTTTATGCAAGAAGCACCAACTAATTTCACCTGAATCCAGGCTTCTGCTTAAAGGATCACAAGATGCTGTCAGCGAGCAGGACGAGTACAATCTAACCCCCTTGTCAGTATTATGCATATGAGCCCATTATCTGCTCATTCGCAGCTCTGTGAGGATACATTTACAGTTACCTGCTCCCGGAGCATCCCTCTGCTCTCCTGCGAGAGCCAGAGCAAACTGACACTCTCCAGGTGCCTATATATTGGTCCTATATGCTTGAGTAATTAGAGGAAGAGGCCTGTGCTAGCATGAAGGTTGTTATTGTTTACTGTGGTTGAATAAACAGTGTGATGAGATGGGCTGGCTGAGTGATCGCGCACGAACTACCCTGGTGTCAATGCATCGATTCACTCACGAGCTCAAGCCAATGAAGCAAACAGCTCTGAGATCATCCCCCTCCCCCTACTTTCAACAATTTATTACTGCGCTGTAAATATTGCCTTTCTCTAGTATATTATTTCCACCACATGGTAAAATTATATAATGTGCATGTATGCAAGCCAGATCTGCTACAGAGAAAATCACATCCACCTGCTCCATCATCCATTAGCTATTACTGTATCGACGGCATGAGCTTCAGGACTTCTGTTAAAGCCTCGAGTAATTATCTGATAGAACGCTCACTTCAGCTTTAGGAGAAAAAAGGTCAAGGATGTGTGGAACACCGCTGCCCTACAAGATACCAAAGAGTTTCTCCACCACCACCTCCTCCTCCCCGTACTCTTCCAGGCCTGGGTGCTCTGATAATTCTGCAAAGGAGAAACCTGAGAAATCAATTTGGCAGTTTTCAACTAACAGAGTGGTGGTGATTAGTTTGTCAATGTCAATGTTCACACACATTGTCGTTTTTTAAGAAAGCAATCGCTCAGTCCCAATAAACCCCTTGCCCCAACCACTCAGCACCACCCCTCCATTTAGCACATTCGAGTCTGAGGGTAGGATGTCCCGATTCTTGATTGGATAGAGGGGTTGGGCAAAGTGTTTGAGCAAGGCCCTCCAAGCTGAGCGTTTCCAGGGGCACACTCCAAACGAGTGAGAAATGAGAAGTCATCAGCAAGATGGAAGCACAAGCAACAGAAAAACCTACAGAGGTATTTCCTTTGTCTATAAAGATTTTAAAATTACAGTAACACTTGTATTATCTGAGCTTAATGTTGTTTCAGTGTATAATGGACCTTTTTTATACCAAGCAAAAAACAAACAAACAAAAAATGCTAGTATTATGCCAATGTCTAGCTAACTAGCTAAGCTAACGTTACACTGCTAATTTGTACAACAGTCCTGCATTTTGACACAGATCCATGTCACTTTCCCTCCCCTTGATAGCATATCGAAATTATACTTAAGTCCAGCAGTGACGTTGGTGCACTTGTTACCACTCCTCTGATGTCAGTGCAGACTGGCAGGGTAGGAGCATGCGTTGCTAACATTAGCCTACAGAACAGTGCTAGCAACCTGGTAAAGAAACATGCTGTGTCTCAAATTGCGTACTTCTGTACTTACACTTACTATTTTGAGTGCATAAGTGCATTCACACTGAGAAGTATGGAAAAATGCAGTGCACTATGAGTACCCGGATAGTGCACTCAAAACATTCAAAAAGTTGCGTGTGGAACTATGGACACTTCTCGCCTTCAATGGTCGCCATCTTGGCTACGTAGCAGAAGGGGAGGGACCACTTTTCAAACTGGAATTAATGGCCGAGGACTGTGCGACCATGAACGTCGCTGCATTGTACAAATACATGTGTTTTTTGCACTAAGCACCACTATACTGTTGTTGGGTATAAGCCAGCAGTATCTTTATTGGGTTAATTTAGCAGTCTGTAATGATTTGGTAGCACAAACGATAACACGAACGCTAATGCTAGTTTGCTAACTGGCTAATCTGTGGTCGTCATTTCCGGTGAGTGCACAATGGCTGTGTTTGGTTTGAGACAACACTACTCTGTCAAGATTTGCGCACCACGCCAATGAGTACATAGTGCACACAGTATACCACTATTGTCACTATTGTCGCGTCTGGTATTGTAAGCGCCATTGACGGCTACCGATGACGAATCAGGGTGTCTTTCCATTTTTTGACCTCACTCTGATCCAAGCAGCAAAGGCACACTCAAAAACTAGGGGTTAAATTAAGAAAGTACACTGCACCTCAGATTCTGTTTGACTATGAAATATTGTTACAATCTGGTGGACATATATTTGTGAAAAAACAACTGCATCCACTGAATTCATTATTCAATCACTTTACGATTAGCTGTCAAAAACAAATACCTGTTTCACCTGGCAGACTGAAAAATGAAGCTTATCCTTGTCAAGCCACAGACTAACACTAACACTGAGCTAATGCAAATGGAGCAACCTCATCTGAAACACAGCATGGGGGAGCTCCTGTAAGTGCAGCATGGAGGGTGTGCTGTAGATCCAGTCTGTCATTAGCTGCAGATATGAAATTGCATGTACTGAAGCAGTATTGGAACAGCATCAGGTGCCAATTAAAAATTTTGTGAGGGGAGGGCAGTTCGGCTTATATCTGACTGTCCAGAGGCAGAGACAAATCGGAGTCACTGCCTGCATTCATGAGTATCGGTCATAAGAACATTTTGTTGAAGTCAAGATATGTAAACAAACCATGATGCATGCCTCCATGGTGTAAGAGATGGAACCAATCAGAATCTGGAGCACGTTCCAGGACACTACTGTTGACGTCACAGATGACATCAATGAGTTCTCTGAGTCTGTGGTGGATTAAATTTGTAAAACAACAAAAGCAACTCTACCCAAAGCTATAGTTAAATCGTTTGACAACCAGAAACCATGGATTACCAGAACCATCTGGAGACATGGACAATTATAAAGCAGCAGCCTAAAATCTAAGAAGAGGCAGAAGAGGCAGAAGAGGACTAAATTGCTATGCACAAGTTGAAGAAACTGCATGGCATTTCACTGGAGTTGTACTTCCTAACACAGCTACAGTGTACAGCGGTATCTCGGCACCTGTTAAACCTGCACAAAAGAAAAAATAATCTCAATTTATGCTCTGTCTCTGTTAACTGACACTGACTCACCCAGTGTTAGATATAACTCTGTGACCTTGGTGGTTAATTTATGAGCAATTTTAAAAAGGCAAATATTTCAGCCAAAACAACACTGAGCAAGTAAAGCACTTCTTTGCATATCAGGCTGTACGCCTACCCACTGCTAATGAAAATGAGCTCTCCACACTCACCATACATCGAGTGAAGCCTACTCCTCTAGTGTTCGTATTGATGAGCATTTCTAACACAAGGGAAAAATATCATTGGTACAACTTGATTGGGTCATTAACCATATGTTAAAATGATTATGTCTGGGTAATGTTAATGAAGTTCTTTGCTAGCATGGTGCTGAAACATATGGAGCCCACAAAGCGACAAATGTCAAAACTGTTACTGAAGACAAGCGTAACTGAAAGAAAAATAAAGCTGGTTATTTATCTCTTGCTTGCTCTTTTCATCCTTTAACCCCTAAGTTTGTTATTCAAGCACATGTTCACCATTTGCACAATCACCCACAATATTTCCAATGTCTCTAGTTGTTTACATGACAAGTGATAATGGCTTGTCTGAGATGGTTAGAGTATATAATTGAAAAGGCTTACTGGATATTTTCTTTATTTCTTTTATTTGAAAAAAGTGGTGTGTTAAAGTGGTTTAATAAAACCCAACAGATGTAATTCACATCATGCCTAACGCCATTTAAAACACTTATACAAATGTAAATTATGGTCTTTCATGGCTTATTACTTCATCGCGACTGTGCCAAAAGAATGAGTTTTTTTCAATTAGTTAAATACTTCAGCCTGGCTTTTAATTTATGCTATGAATAATGACTGAAGTATTGGATGATATGACGTTGAGCATTTTTCCAACATCTGCTGACAGTTCTTTTTAATGACACAGCCTGTGCTGCATTAGGATTCAGTATAATGTGCCTATAAACACTATTCGACGCATGCCTTAATACTGTAGTGTTGAAATGCAGGTGACAAATTGCACAAAATTGTGTAAATAGGATTAAACGCATTCACACAGTATAATTCTCTTTCGCACATAGACACAAACAAAGCGTTGAGTGCACACCTTTTGTTTATACAGATGAGAGGCCCAACTTTCGGCAGTGTGTAGCATTAAATGAGGCGGATTCCCTGTGATGTTCTTATCACCTCATCCCGCTCCTCTCCAGGGTCCACTAATGCCTCCCCTTCCTCGCTGATGCTTGACAGAGCCGACGCAGTCTGGAATGAGCGGCGAGAAGATGAGCGGCTGGCCCAGATATGACAGAGAAACAGACAACACTGAGGTCCTCTGCCCAGTAGGGATGGAAGTAATTACTGACAATATTATCTCCAGCTGTGGGCTGCTCGGGCTGCTGTACTTTTTCCACACTTTGCCTCGGAGCCTTAAGGTCTGCTGGGATTTCCTTCTGTTGTTCCTCCACTACCTTTTTCAATTTATTGCACAGTTGCTCTCATACAAATACTATGCAAATTCTGCGTGATATATTATACATGCTTAGGCTTAAATATAGCACACAGGAATATGCAACGTCACACTCTTTTTTATCCTTCTGGTAAAAATTCCCTCAACACTCTGCAGTAATAAATGCATGTTGTCATGCTGAAAATGATTTTGAGGTCTGTAAATTAAATGAACAGGAGTTCTCTTAATCACTGTCCGCTGCATTTTAACCTCGGGGAAATTACACATGAAAATGAGTGAGTTTCGTTCTCATTGTTAAAAAAAAAAAATGCGAGGATGCTCATCAGTCATAGGCACTAGAGATATTAAAGGTTCTTCACCTTGTTAAAGAACTACACCTGGCACAGGACGGGGGAACATAATAATGAAAAGCAATCCCAGTGTCACAATCTTTATTTTAGGATAAGTTTGAGAGAGGTAATGGTCCAGAAAGATGATAAATGTATTTTTATCCCAGCTTTTCCACTTTCACTGGGCTGTTTATCATGACGAGGAGCTCCCTGCAGAGCTAATGTCAGTCACACAAGTAAATGCCAAAGCGTGATCAGCTCATTATGGTGAGAGAGTGAGCAGTGGAGAGCAATGCTGGCTCACTCTCTTTCCTTCCCCTCCTTATGTTCGTGCTGTTACACCAACATAAGGAGGGGTAGCCACGAATACCGCGTTGACATTCGTGCACTGGCCTGAAATAGATACACAGCTCCTATGGAGAAGTGCACTGTGTTGCAGAATTCCCAGCATCCTCTTTAATGTAAGAGTACAGTTGGGTTTTGAGGTCACAGCAGCGGGAGCCGAGTACAGATTAGCTGTTACGAAGTACAAAATGAAGTAAATGGTTTATTGATTTTGCCCCTCCTTCAGACAGAACATAATAGCACAAGATGAGATGTTAATAAAGACTGAAGCTTTAATGAGATGGCACCTACGCTGTCTAGCACCTGCTGGGTGATGCATGGAACTGTAGTTCCCATAGACTGATCTTATCCCCCTCGCCTGAAAGTACAGTAACTTCAAATGAATGGTTCTTTTACTGGTGCAGAGAGATGGAAAGTTCCCAGGCTGCCAGGATCAAGGAATGTAATATAACTAAGTTACTGTTTCTGATCCTTTTTCTAAGACTTAAACATAGTCTAACTGGGCCTGGACAAGTATTATTAATGAGTTGCATCAGCCCAAATTGATCAGAGCCTTAGAGAAGATTATCAAAAGCATTTCAGAGAGAAAGAGAGAGAAACTATTGATTCTTCGGGTTGGTTGCTTAGCTTTTCCACTGAAATCTCATTAAGGATGAAGAGCCCTGCCACAGTTGGCTTTGAGCGGTGTTTACCATCTTCCACATAGAATTTTTTAATTACGGGAGCTGCCTAGCTGCCAGAATCGATAGTTAAGAATCCCACACCAATGGGTGGGGAGAGGAAACCCACTTCAGTTTGGAACTGGAAAAATGAAACAGATGGACTTGAGCGCTTTGCGCTGGGGCCCAAGTTCACAGCAGTGTCCTTCAAAGCTTTGCTTCTCGTGGCCTCGAAGAACGGAAGAACAGGGAGGAAAAAATAGACAGCCAGACCAGCAAAATGGACAGAAATGGCTATGATGTGGAAGGCTGGTCAGTTATGCTTGTTATTTTTTCCCTCACCGATAAAAGCATCATTAGCTCAAGGTCAGTCCACTTGCACTTCCTCCTGCATTTTCATTTTCTTCACATGGGTTCTGTTTTTTACAAAGGTACAACATGAAAGGAGAAAAGCTCTCCTCCTGCCGCAGACCTTGCAAACATGATTAGATGATTTCATTCCCTTTAAAATCTCCATCAGCACTCTCTCTGTTAATGCAGCACTCAAAAAAGATAGTCATCATGACGCTCTGTGACCAGTGTCACTGTGGAAAATAAAAATATTAGCATTTTAGTACCAAAATACACAGGCAAGAATGTAAATGTAAGTAATATGGTTGCTTTCTATCAAATTCTATGGGGAAAGAAACAGCCAAAGAAATATTCTAAATCATATCTATATATTGCACAGACATGTCAGGATAACAAAAATTTTAGTCAATACCCAGTAAAACTCCACAATTCTCCATACTCAATTCGATACCACAGTAGAAAACAAAAACAAAACAATGAGTCCTACGTACTTAAACACTCCTTTATTTGAAAAAATGTTAATTAAATCATAGACCACTTGGTCTATATGGGTTCATGAGATTTTGTAGACCAGGAAACATATTGTAATTTAATATATAGCCTAAAATATATCAACATATTTCTCATCCATTGTTGTTATTGAGCACTGGTACATGTAAGATGTGAGTGTTGGTCTCTGTGGTCTGCTATTTGTCTGCTCCTCCTCCACTGTGATTGGATTGCTGAGTAAAATGTGACATGGACAAGCAAAGTGTTTTATCCAGAAGTTGTACTTTTCACGTCTCAGGGACCAGAAGAAAATGATAAAAATGTGCAGCACTCAGCACGGAGCAGACACACAGCACCTTGTAAAGCTGCTGGTGTTTGTAGCATAGTGTAAATACGTAGCACTCCCATTGCAAAGACTTGACAAAATACCCTGGTCTTCAGAAAATATGCTTTTCTTTTCAATGAGTTGAGGCAGAGATATCGCTGTAGCTCCACATGTTGTTGTTCTTCCATGCAAGTAGGTGTTCTTCTTCTTCTCTTGGTATTTAATGGCAGAACAGAACATTTGCGGGCGTACATGCTGCCCCGTCAGTGCCGGAAAAATTTCATCCCTGATACCCAAAGCACCGACAGTATAGGGTAGGGCTGGGCAGTATCACTACTATGTACGTTATATTGATATATTTTCAAGCAAGATATAGATTCAGACAACACCGTTTACATCCATACAGGGTCACATAACACCGTTCTTCCGAAAAGCCATGCCAGTGTGCATCTCTCCTCACCCACGAGTTCTCCAGCAACACCAAGAGAGATACTGTGCTGCTAGTGTGTTTAATCTGTCTGTTCATTAGTCTACAGCGTGACATCGCTCGATATGTCGCACTTGCTATGGTAAATCAGTCTGTGAGATGAATGAAATCACAACTGCTATGTTTAACACCCCCCAGACGTTAGCGTTAACACTAGTCGGCTGCCACGCTAACATTCCTACTCTTCTCCATGAGCCCAGCACGGCTCCAGCTCACGAAGAAGAGTAGGGATGTTAGCGTTAGCTCCTGGTGTTAGCACTTAAGCTACTACGGCTACTGGAGTAACTTACAGCTATGGAGCGCTTCCACCAGCTCTTCTAGTCACTGAGCCTCGTCTCCATCTCAGCAAATATATTACATTTATTACAGGTACCATCATTGAAGTAGGCAGGAAAATACCTAAACACAGCCCGCCAGGCTGCCCGCTGGGCTACATTTCACAATGCTAATTGCAAATGAACATGAACGTACATGAACGCGCAGCCAGACCGGCTTGTAAACAAGGGGCTGGAGATCAACACAGAGAGAGGGTGTGTGAGGTCATGCTATACTCCAGATGAAATTACACCTCTAGTTTTTCACATAGCAATTTTTTAATTCCTTCAATCTAGAAATGATGAATTTCGCTTATTGCTCCTTTAAATCTCTGTAGCTCCAGTGCTATGAGCAAAAACATTAATGTACAGCCCTGCTACTTATTCTTTATCATTTTTCATGTACATGTTGTGCAGCTGTATTTTCAAACAGGGGAAAAAAAATCCCTGTCTTTGTATTTTATTTCGATCACAGTCTGTTTTCATAGAAGTTGTGACATCTCAAATGTGGCTTTGACTTGCAGCTGAACACATGCAGCCCATTTTGTAGAAAATACCGAGATAAATATTGTGTATCTCCAGTCAGCCTGAAAATACCGATATGGATTTTTGTCCATATCGCCCAGCCTTACTATAGGGTACAAGAGAAAAGCAAGTATTATGTTTTCAGAATTTTGGCATGAACTTGGTACCTTTGTACAATACAGACCACAGCAATGGTTTATTTTATTTTTTAAATAAAAAACAGACAATATATAGGCTAGAAGTAATATAATGTGTCCAAATATTACTGCCTTAATTCAGGAGTGGTAACAAAAATTGTTAAGATGATGCTTAAAACTAACAGTCATAAGTAATTACTACTCATCAAAAGTGCCATCTTTCAGGTGAATATATCATTCTGGAAAATAGGAACACTCCACATGTCTTCTGCCAAGTCCAATTTAACTGAAACGTAAAACAACATTAATGGTTAATTGAAGATAGAAATAATCTCTCATAATTAACATCTCCCTTCTACTTAAGGACTGCAACCACACAGCGCACAGGACGTGGCTGAGGGAAATTAGGGTTTAATGAGAGCTATGCAGCTGAAGGAGAGAAAGCGCGAGACCTGGTGAGAAAATATTAATTTTTCATTGAATAGACTGAAAGGTTTTAGAGCCTGTGACTTTTACTCCAGGCAACAGGGCAGTAAAACAATCCTGACACCTATCAAAAGATGTGACAGCACCTGAAACACATTACAGTGATCAAATCCACAACTGGGTATGATGTTACTGTATGCTCGGGTGTGTTCACAATGAAACCGTCCTCCCCAGGCTAATCAGAGCGGAGACGAGAAAAATGTCAACATTGATCAGTGTGACTTTACAGGCAAAGCATTAGCGGCTCATTACATATATATTGATAAGGGTTATAAGAGCTATATTCAATTAGCCAATTCCTTAAAATAATGAAGCTCCCTGTTCCCTCACAGCAATTACATCAATCACTCAAGCTGATGCCAATAAATAACGCACTTTAATTAGCATGACTAACAGTGGTTATTCCTTTGCAGTCCTCATGTCACCCTGAATGAGGTTGAAAACTAAATAAAGTTCAGGCCCAACGCATGGTCTCTTTTTGCTGATACAGAAATTGCTTTCGGATTCTTGAGGAGCGCAATGAGCTGCAAACGTTATATCTATGAAATATTTTACAATGAGTTGCTTTTACTTTAATCATTTTGGCCACAGATAAGGTGAAGCCTCCAACCGTAACCGCAATGTGGCATTCATTCATTGTCCACTCAGTCTGTTTTATAGGTGATGAAACCCATCCAATATCGCTGAGCGCAGTGTGAGAGTGCAAGAGGGAGCAACATAAACAGTATCGACACACAGCGTACATGCCTTCTTGATGTCCTCGTCAAACTGTCGAGCTTAAAAGCCAGCTGCTCTAATTAGCTATGGATTCTCCTGTACAGTCGCCCTCCCTCATTATTTGACGTGATGTCATTTGTCCAACCACTAGCTGTAAGTGTTTGAGCAGCTGCTACACCCTTAAGTGAACATCTAAAATATGGTTCGCAGAAGCATCAGTAAACACAGCCGGAATTGCTGTCACAGTTTATGTAGTCAAGGATTTTCCTTTTGGCCTGACATCAATGTCCACTCTGGGTTAATGCCTCCAGTGACAGATTATTGCCTCAGGGACCACCAGTTTGTCAGACTGGAATGATATCAGCTGAATGGGGGATCGGTAAACTGACTTGCCTTGTAACAGTTTTTTTCATCCTTGTCAAATACTTAATGTCGTTATTACTTTAGGAAATCAGGAGCTACCAAACTGAGGTTCTAATACACAATCCTATTGGATATTTGTACTTTATAGGGAAATTATGACAGTTATCTGAAGCCATCTGTACATAAAATACATTACTAGGAGCATAATGACACATCAATCTGGACGGAATTTATGCAAGACTTTTTGATTTCTTTTTTTTATTAACGGGAAATAATGGCAATTAACATTCCAGAATTCCAGCTACATAGAACAACCATCAGACATACTGTATGTTAAAGCACAAAGAGTACGATGTTCTTTGCATTCCAAGCCAGTCAAATTAAATAACTTGAAAAAAAGACAGCATAAATGAAGAAGCGGTCTAAGTAACTAATCAGAGAATATGAGTGACAGATGCAAATGGAGGAAAACGACTCAGTAAAGGAGGCGCCACGCGTCACCATAAAGTCCTCCATGAAAACATCAAGGAAATCACTAAGCTTGCTATCTGCTGTCTGGTTACCTGTGGTGGAGTGAAGCATATGCCAAGTCTGATCTGCGAGGACACTTTCTGTGTGTAGAAGGACCTCCTGGTCAAAGTGACTTTCAATGGATGTGGTGTACGCCCTGAATAGGCAGGAATGCACTCTATATAGCTTTGATGGATAGTAGGGGTATACTGTAACAACACACTATTCGGTAAAAGGCTGACAAACCAAGCAAATCATTGAACTAAATCTATTCCATTGAGAAAAAATATATATACAGCTTAAACTGTGTGAAATATAACATTCTCTGTGCCGCTACGCTCAACAAGGCAGGCCACAGGACATAACAGCCAACATGCGGTCTGCCCTTCCTTTCCCAAAACAAAACATTCTGATGGCAAGAGAGTGGCGGGCAAAAAACAACAGTATGTCACATCTACCACATGATGGTAGGTTACATCAATGGGAATACTTCCAACACGTCAACTTACTCACCTTATTCACCTTATTCATTCGCCGACTTCATTCATTTTCCACTGGACAGTTTGGCTGTGGATCTTGTCATCTGCCGGACAATGACACACAATGATGGCAAAACATGGGCATATGCCAGCTAACGTAAACCCTGGCTCTGGATCAATAGATCCATTCAATGATCAAAGATGCAATATCATTAATGCTAAGCAATAACATCAATAAATACTGTCATCTTTAAGATACTACTTTATTTTGAAATTCCCATGGCACATTTGAGTCACCATTTCTGTCCAAGCACACCTTCTTCCAATACATTCTAGGGCTGTCAATCTTCCCCCAAAATCAGATTGGAATTTTTAATGTTTTTTATGTTAAAAATTCGAATAATATTTGAAATTGTTCTTAATAGGCTATAGCCTCGGCCTATATTTTTTTGTGTTATAATGACGTTATTTTAATATTTTGCGTCACATGCAAAAGTGTTGCTCCTCCTCACTTCAAGTCGCTGTCCTTAACTTTTAACCTGCAAAGGCGGCAGTGCTGCAACATTGTAGGAATTTATGAAAGCCCTTGTGAACATTTCAGTAGTTACACATTAAAACAATATTTATTTGGAATTACTCTATTGAACGACCTCGAAGCATGAGCAAACGGACTGTGTCACTTCGGATCAAAGAGATGCGCCCTGTCACTGTCAGCAGGGCTGACAGGGCAACCTCCGCTGAGAAGAGAGAGAGGAGAGGAGAGGAGAGGAGAGGAAAGGAGAGGAGAGGAGAGGAGAGGAGAGGAGAGGAGAGGAGAGGAGAGGAGATGGATTGTAGGTCTGTTTGTAAACGGGGCTTCTCTGATGGTCATGCATTTCCCCAAAAAACACAGCCGTTTTGTTTTGTTTGGGTTTTTTTTTTGGGGGGGGGGGGTCCCCAAAAATATTCGAACCTTAGTTTCCAACTTCGAATATGTTTATTTTTACAATAATTCGAATTGTTTTCAAATAGCGAAGTTCGTTCTGACAGCCCTAATACATTCAAACACTGATGGCGGCCCTGCACCAGGCAGATCATGATTAGCAGCCAAGAAGAAGACAATGAATTGCAGCACCCTAAATCGAATAAAATCGAAACTGAACCATGGCAGACTGTGATATCAGCCAATATCCTATTGCTGTCCAAAGAGCTGATATACCATACTGTGATGAATCTTATGATAATGACCCCTAAAGACTACAGCCATGCTAACAGCGCTGTGAGGCTATACTGAGGAACAGTGGTGCCTTGACCTAAATGTTAGCATCAGCATGCTAACAAGCTCACAATGAAAAAACAAACACTAATATTTAGCAGGTATAATCCCAACAGTGTTAACCATCTTAGTTCAGCATATCAGCATGCTAGCATTTGCTAATCTAAAATTATACTGAGCCTGGGTGTGATGCTTTTAGATTTGGAGAAATCTGATCATACACCAAAGTATTGGAGAGACATTACAATTAACATCATGTTTTCTCGAAATCAAAAATTTGGGGATCACCAAAGTAATCACAGTTCGTCCTGAGGGGAACATGGATGTGTGTACCAAATTTCATGGCAATCCTTAGAACAGTTTTTGGATATTTCATTCAAAGCTACAAATGTCAAAAACACGGACTAATCTTGAGAAAAGACAATTAGGGATCACCAGTCATTCATACATTGTCTGGAAATCATGAATCTGTGCACAAAAATTTGTGCAAGTTCATTCATTGACTGTGGAGGTATTTCAGCCTGGATCACAGGGGTGAACCAAACAACAGACAAACTAGGAATGCACAATATGGATTTTTTGAGCCAATACTGATAACTGATAATTACCTGCTTCATATTTAAATTTTTGTATTTTGAAAAGGAGTTTATAACCTGTAGGTTATGCACACCTGAGGGTAAGAAAGGCTAAGATGTATATATTCATATATTCATATATATATATACACATTCAAGATGTAATATTCCATAGCCCTGACGTAACCAAATCTCACTGACATCACTACTGTTAGCACAACAAAAACAAAGAACAGTTCAGACTCTTCAAATGTTCAGTTATTTCATTCTGGCAAAGGTACATAAGAAAACTTCCCAAGCATACTTTGGTTTTAATGGAACATATTGCCTCGGAAGTGAAATTAAATGCCTCTACATAATCTGATAAAGCTGAAATGTCAACTATTTATACACACATAATTAAAACAGAGAGTCCCTCTGCCTCCCTACAGAGACACTAGGAGACTACTGCTGCAGGTGTGTGAGCTCTGTGGCAGACACAGTTGGTGAGAGTCCTCCCACACACACAGTGATAGGGCTGGATGTAGCATCACATGGCTAGCGTTACAGAATGGGTATTAATGTGTTTAACAACAGTGTAGAGCCTTTTTGATGTGAGTTTGTTGGGACCATTTAAAGGCTTGGTGTTGGATGTTAGCCACTGCTGCTGTGCTAACTCATGCTAACCAGGTAGGACAGCGGCTCCAGAGACAGAGTTCAGCGCTGCGTCTAATCTGTTTAACAGTAACAGGAAGTTTGCTGACCTGGTGGGGTGTGACGGATCAGATCCTGGGAGTCAGTATGCTGTGCTTGTTCTTCTTCCTTGCTGTTTATTGGCGGCTCGCAAACCTACTTTAAAACTGTAACGCCATCAACTGTATCGGGGTGTGAAGATGCTGTCCTTCTTAAGTCGGTGAAAGCATTCTGGTTTCATATTATCTTTTATTTTCGGAAATATACACAATAATAGAAATTTCCCATTATCAGGGGATAATTTATTGGCTCGATATATATCGTGCTAACCTAACACCAACTTAGCCAGCCGACATATTTCAATCACCCTCAGAAGTCTCACTGACAGCACAATCAAAGAGCCAAAAGGTGTTTCTAAATTTGAAACGATGAAATGCAAGTGTGAACACGGGATGCTTGCCGCCTTTTGCATATAGTAATGAGACTATGAATTCTTCTTGAAATATCACGTTTCAATCACAGAGTGAAAGGATCTCCCAGATGTCTGACATTGTGTGCTAGTAACTGGCTCCGTTTCATCATGTTTGGAATTTTGCGTTTGCCTTCTCCAGCCAGCATGGGGCCTCCACGGAAGCAGCTCATCAAATCTCAGCTGTGTAGTCTTTCTGATTTTGAGGCACGTACTAGCAGGGATTCTTATGTAAGTATAAGAACATCATTAAACTCCCCTAGATGCCTTCGTGCATTGATGGAGCTATTATTGTTTTGACCATTTATGCTTTGAAGTGCCTCCGATTTATTCCCTTTGTCCCTAATTTTGAATCATGTATGGTGTTTTGCTTTGTGCTACAGTCCTCTGGTGCAAGTGAAACATAAGGAATCTTACATGGTCCAGGAACTATTAATTTTTGTTCTCCGTTGCACGGACAAAAATAATATGTCAGCAATGTTTAAATTAGGATGTTTCCACCTTTTTAGTGTGTAGTATAGTGTCAGAATGTCCCGAGGCTCAGTGTAAGAATGCACTGGTCCAGTGGTTTCAAAAGCACCTGCAGAGACACCTGCAAAATCCCTTGTGCATTTCTGTGAAATGCTTCCCTCAACACAACCCCAATCAGCACACTCTGTGCTTGTTTCAGTAAACAAGATCTTCAAGGTGTGCATTTTCGGCAGCAACCTACGTGGCCTATGTCACCCAGTGTTTCACACTCAAACTCAAAGCCTCAGAACCACTCAGCTCTTTTCCTTCTGAAGAATTCTAATCAATCAGGAAGCCCTCCGGCCACCTCCACAAGCGCTCTCTCATTCCCAGCCAGGACAAAAAAAGACTTCAGTCAGTTGGGAATATAGATAGAGGAAATACTGAGGCTTGTGGATAAAATGAGTGCCTGAAGTCTAATTTTGGTAGATGAAAGCCTGGGAACATTGTGGCAGAATCCAGCCTTTTCCCAATGAACCTATTCACAGTCAGGATTGAAATCAAGCACTGGGAAATCAGACCATTGTTCCACACCATTTTTAACTGACTGGCAGGACAGACAAAATGTACGTTTGATTAGCCAAATACACAGGGGAGTAAACAAGCTGTATGTCTGCTGCTTCAATAGAATGTTTAAACGCTTTGTGGCAGTGAAACGCATCTGCAGACATTTAAAAGTTGTTATCCACATAGGGTAGATAATAAGGAAATTAGCAACGTCTCTCTGGTGATCATAGAGGAGGTAATCATTAAAAAAGCACAACTATTATGAATTCATTATACAGAGGAGATAGCTAAATGACTGAATATGTGGTCTTTAATTCTATTAAGATTACAAATTCAACCGAGGGTGACATTTTGCTGATAATCTGATAAGCATTTCATGTGACGTGATGAAGTTACTGCCTAAACTTGCATTTGTTCTGTGCTTTACTTGTTTGCTGGTGAGGCTCCAAGTATCTAAAGGGTAGTCTCATGCCGGTAAGTTCTGTTTAAATGTCATCTCTGATGTTTAGGTAATAATAAATTTGTCTGGTTACTTCATGAAGGTCAATATTAAAGATGAGATTTAAACAGAAAACTGAAAATGGAGGAACTTGGCATGGCTGCAGTCCATTTTTCATCCAAGCAGCACGTCTTAGACAGGATTTCATGAATTAAATACACTGGGAGGAAATGCACACAAATGTGATTGGCCAGTGAAAAGTTAAGCCACAGACAACTTTTCTCAGCTTGTTAAATATGCTCCACACTGGTCACATTTCCCTGGTTGTTCAGCTCCATAAGAAATTAAAGAACCTCTGGTGACATTAGCCAACTTACTCTGAGATGGTGATGGGGAGAGACACAGGAGAGCGAGCTCAGGTGGAATTCACCCCCAGGCCATTGGGGAAGCTAATCACTCATGAACTCTATCTGTGCGCACAGGTTGAGGACATTTTTCTGCTAAATGGCCTTCATTTTAAAGCTTTAAAAGCGAGCCCTTTAAAATGACATGAGAATCTGTGTGGAGCCGGGTCACTGTTGTAGCGAGGCGAAGAACGTCTTGGATTCATGCCATTCAATACAAGGCACACAGAAGAGATTTCCCTTCACAACACATTAAAATAAATAACTTTATTAAGGGTAATGTTAAATTATGATGTGATTAAATTGATATTACCTTGGCATCAGAGTCTCGAATGAGTGTCAAGATGAGGCGAATTGAATTTCTGTCACTTGTGTTCTCAGAAGAGGTTTGACAACATTTTACAGAAGCTCTGTGCTGCTCTGATATCTAATTCTTTGTTTATTGCCTCGGGCAGGATCCTAATTTTCCCTATTAATTCTATAGTGCAAGGCAAGGGATAACAAATGTAAATATGGGAATCGTGTGATATCTCTGCAAGCAGATGTGCCACTGTCTGTTGTTCAATTACATAGACACAGCGAGTCGGATTACTGCTACCTTTTAACTTGTCGGATTTAAATGTAGATTTCATTTTCTGCATATGAAGTAAATGGCCCATGACGTTGCTTATCATGGCCCTAAGTGCATTTAGGGTTCAGCTGAGCGTATTAACTGTATTCTTAGTCAAGCTAACTCACTCAGTCATTGACACAACATACCAGTAGCAACACACAGTTGTGCATGGACTCACACACACCCACACACACATCATTTCCCTTGTGACTGCTCACCATCTCTATCTCTGTCTGTTTCTACATAATCAACCACCCAATCTACAGCTGCTTAAAGGGTAATTGTGGTTACAACTGGGGTCTTATTTTTGTAGTTTGGGCAATCACTCCTGTCTGTGATAATAACATTTTACTCATTGAGTAAATTGCTGAAATCTGGAAATGTCAACATTGTTTAAACAAAGTGTGATGGGGCAAGAAATGCATTTTTTCCCCATGCATTTCAGTATTACAATACCTCAAGTATGCTTTAAGTTTCAGATGTTGGCTTTTGGATGTGCACAGACCTCTACCCATACCTGTTCTCCAAGTTCATTAGAGATGTATTCTGAATATAAAAGATAAACATGTTGTAACCTCCATTTATGAATTCAAGATACACTTCATACTCATAAATGTCATAAATGTCATAAGCCCACTGCTCAAACCATTGAGCCACCACTGCAGAGTACAGCGTGAGTGCGCTGAAGTGCACTTTGCACTGTTTCATTGTGCTACAGTCTCTTATGAATGTGATCATTAGTGTAGGGGTAATTTTCTCTTTGTGTGACTAATATGTCATGTGTCCCCTCCTACATGTATACGAATGCTGTTGGATGGTATTCTGTGTAGTAAAAAAATGTAGTTGTTAGATGGTAGTTTGTGTGTAGATTGTGATTAGGGTTAATTATCGTTTGGGGTTTTTCCAATACTGGTGCTCATATCATACTTTAAAAACGGTACTGGTGCATAAATGGGGCCTGAACCAGTTCCATTTTTAAAATATTACGCACATAACAGTCAACAATAGGGATGGGTACCAAAACCCGGTATTTAACGAGCCCAGGGCTAAATTATCAGTATTGATAAGCTTTGACGTTATTGGTTCTTTTATCAGTACTTTAACATTTTGGTTTAATTCATTATCACCCTGCAGCCTCTCATCTGCACTCTGTGCCAGGGTTGACCTCCTTCACATACATACACACAAAGAGTAAAGTCCGTGAACAGCTGAGAGGCGGCGGTGGGACTTAAGTGAAGATAACTCGAAATTTACTTGAGTTGAGGGCAACTACGTTCCTTACTGTAAGTGCAATTAGACCTTCACGAGTAATGAGCCAATACTTAATCAATACACGTGTTCAGAAAGCATGAACATGTTACCATGTAGTCAGCAATTTCATTCTGCTCTGTCTGTAGTCTCTCATCCATTGCTGCTTTGTTTTACACAAGGAGAGTGCGCTAGTTCAGCCAATAGCGAATTGTTACAGATAGCAGAAATGATAGCTGTCTGTATGTAGTATGTTTAGCTTGGTTTGCAACCTACCTTAAAATTGGGCAGATACTTTTAAACTAAGCTGCTTAGTAGGAGCAGGCTGTAGGAGCAGCTGAGACTGTCACTACAATGAGAACAGCTGGTCCACCTGAACAGCTCACCTTAAGGGAGGCTAACTTTGTTGCTAACTTTGGAGCTAACTTGCTTCACTTTAATCAGCAGGTGGCAAGACAGACACAGGAACTTGGGTCTGGAGGAGTGCCAGCCTTTATTTACTGACAAACAGCCTAACAGGTACACACATGCACTGTTATGTTCATACTCTCTCTCTCAGCATCCTCACACCACCATCACACGCTCTCCCTCTCTTTCTGCCCCTCTCTCTATTGCACACTTGTTAGGCACATAATCTGGCACTGAAATGAGGCACCAAAATCTGCATTGTGATTCTGTCCAGTAGGTCCAGTCGAATAGAAAAGCTTCCATATTGCCACCAGGGTTAGGTACTGAACCCTCATTGTGATGTAATAACCGTATGTGGCCTGTCCATTGTGTTCCATTTCTGGTTTTGTCTTTTAACTTTCAGGTGCCAATGCTGGCTTTAATAACTACAAGGACAGAAAGTTTCAGACCTGATTGAGAAAATTTACAGTCGTGGCTCTGTGAACCAAAGTCGGTAACACACGTCCACATTTTTAGGATGTCATTAGGCCTCATGTGCTAATATCCGCTTAAACTGCTATCAACAGCTGATATCAGATTAAAAAGCTGATGTGAAAGTCTGATCTTATTCCAGCTCTCACAGTCCTTCACACCGTACATTATATCAACCGGTTAGATTTTTGCTAAAAATGAAGGTGCAATTTGATCAAGTGTGATGTGTTAAGCAACCCTTAACTGATACAAACTAGGTCACAGCCCCCCATTTTATGATTTTGCTTCAGGGAGCTCTATCTAAAAAGATACTGGTTGTTAGATCAGGGTCTGGTTGCACAAAAGACCTTAAGTCCTTTCCTTAAAGTCAAAGTTAAGGTTTCCTAAAAACAAAATTGGTTGCATAAACACCCTTAAGTCTTCTCCTTAAGGTTTTCTTATAATGTTCACTTAAGTACTACTACTCTACTTTCAAAAGACCTTAGCAACCAAGCAAGGTTAAGAAAAACAAATGTTTAAGATAACGCTCACTATCTTAAAGGGGCAATAAGCGGAAATTAATAATTTCTAGATTGAAGGATTTAAAAAATCGCTATGTGAAGAACCAGAGGTGTAATTTCATCTGGAGTATAGCATGACCTCACACACCCTCTCTCTGTATTGATCTCCAGCCCCTTGTTTACAAGCTGGTCCGGCTGCGCGTTCATGTAAGCTCATGTGAATCACTGCCTCATCCCTCCTCTTGGAGCCCTTGGCCCTCCCTCCCTATAAAAGGCTACAGCCAATGAGCAATGGCAGCTCGTATTTTCGAAGCGAAATGGCCGAGAGCGTAACGAAACGTTCACCTGAAGACGACCAGGATCCGACATTACCTCTAAAGAAACAACGGTTGTTGGCGAAGAAGTTGTCGGATAAAGAAAGGGACAGAACCCGGATTAACACTGGCCTTGCATTTCCAAGGTGGAGAGCACTGCAAAAGCTAAAGGGGCTACAGTTTGACTCAGAGCTAGCTGTTCTTCTCCTGGACAGGTACAACATAAAGTCAAATGTCTGTTTTAATTAGTGTTACAGTAACGTTAGGCACATGTCGCTATGTCGATTCAATTAAATTTAATGTTACAATCGTAGCATGGGTTAATGTCCGGAGCTTGAGTTATTAGCGGCTCTGTCCCAGCTAGGGCTGACCCAAAAAATTCGAAGCTTCGAAGCTTCGTTTGATGGCACGGGATTCGATTGTGAAAAAAATAAATAAATAATCGAATATTCGGCCGTTTTTTTCTCCCGTGTTTTTTGGGGGGGACCTTGAACGCAACACCATCTCCGACAAGGAAATAGAAAGCCCGACGTGCAATGAATGGAGACCTATTATCCTGCTTGAACACAGACAACTAAATACTTTCAACAATGTGACTCAAAATAATGATAAAATAGATTTTATTGATGTAAAATAATATGCTGATGGTGACATTTTCCAGGGGTCCTCTGCGCTCTGAGTCTGGTATCAGTAACGCATGCTGCTCTGAGTCGCGCATCTGTCTGCTTGCGCTGCAGTGCGCGCAGAGAGTTTTAATTTTTAGTGTTAAATCAAAAGTTAAACACTACTTATCAGCAACCAGAAGTGTTTTTTCTCCACCCACAATGAACAATGAAAATAAACTATTGTTTTTTCTTTGGACCCCCTGGACCTCTCTAAACGACCCCTGATGGTCCACAGACCCCTGTTTGAGAACCACTCATCTACACAATTCAAACTTTGGGTGTAGACAGGAAGTAAACAGACAAAATAATGGAGTCTGAGCACTTCCTTGTAAATCAAGGTCAATATGTTTTGTGGACTGTGGAAAGGAGGGTGGTCAGCGACATATGCAAGGACTCATAACAATGACTAGACAGCTACACAGAGATGCAGACTTCACTGTTGATTCTCAGCAGAATCAGCAAGAACGGTAAGCTTTTCACACACTACAGGGAGCCATTTGATTTAATGGCAACCTTTATAATATCGTCTAACGTAGCTTAAAAACAGAAAACCTGCGTCAATGGCTGCATTAAGGAGTAGGCATAAATTCAAGTGGAAAATGAAAGAGAAGAAGTGAATAGCAGTTTAGAGTGTCAGCAGCCAGTTGTGGTGTAATTAAGTCAGCTTGGCATCTTTTTCTCGGCACTAGAAGAAATGGCACTGAGTGCCAGGCCTCCACTGGGCCTGCTGGGCGGTTGCTAATAGAGATGCCAGCAGGCTCTGAGATAAAGTTGTTGAATATCAGAGTTTTGCACAGTCACATCTTGGGTTTCAGAACTAATAAATGCTTTAACTTTTTTAAGCATTAATCATACCATATGTAATTCACAAAATTAAGCCCTCCCCTTATTATTTTCATAATTGTTATGTTTATCATCATTAGCAAAAGCTGTCAATTGCCCTGATAAAATATGTTAATACTCTGTGAGAATATTAATAGTTCAAGAACACCAAAGGATCAGATCGGAAAGATGTGGTGCACTCATTGATATTCATCTTGAGCCCTAAGGTTTCAGAACTGTTTAACCCGGTCTGGCTGTGTGAAAGATTGATATATCTTAAACTTAAACATTAATCTTTCACAGCAATACGCCCCAACAGCAAGGCTCCATGAAAAATCTTAATTTTCAATTCATAAATTTCCATAAGCATTAATTTGCTGCCATTGCAGAATAATACAGTCGCCAAGAAGCTAAGCATATTAGCTGAATGACGTCAGGCCGTGATCGGTGTGTTTTAAGATGTATGGCGGTAATCACTGTAATAAAACTATGAAATAGCATTTCACAACACTGACCTAAATAAAAGACTTGCACCGCTAAACAATGTGCAGGCATACTGCAGCCAGCAGTAATCAATTATTTTCAAAGGGGGAGCAGTGCATGTGAAACATCAATATCAGAAAGTCTGACAGAGAAATTGGTTATAGTCATTTTACCATCCAGAGCCATGCCCTGCAAATCAAAGCCTGTTTACAATCATGAGTACTGTACTGAAGTTTGTCCATGTAGCAACCACTGCTGAAGTGCTGAAGTCAGTATCACACATCAATAATTTCCCAACACTGCATCATTTGTCATCTGCAGTCCCCAACCCACATGTGCGCTCAGCAGTACCGTGAGCGAACTCCTCAAATAAATGGCTCTTTGCTATTATTCACCACAGAGAAACACAATTAGTTTAAGTACCGGGCGTGCATCTGAGAATCATGACGAGATTTGTTAAAGGAGTGCTTTATGGTTTTAATGGTGCATAAAAAGATTTTACATCAACACAGAACACTAATCAAATACGTATAGTCTCCACTTAAACCTGTGTAAAAGTAAAGTGCACTCTTAATGCTGGCTCACATTTTGTTTGTAGACGATATTTTACAGGATGCAGAATCTTCCCCTGTGAAGTAGGATTAATCTATGTTCACCTATGAACTGATACCTGTACCTAGAATTCGGTACCGGTACCACATGGTACCTATTTACAGTACTTTATTCTTTTGCCCTACAATTAGACGTGTTGCCCTGACCAGCTTTGCATTACAAATATTGCATAATGTCTTTGTCAAGTTTTACCACACTTGCTGCCGCTTTTGGCTCTCCATTTCCCTCCATGTCTAGACCACAAGCATATCAGGCGTGTTTCTCAATCGCACAACAAATACGATCTCATTTTGACCTATGCATCTGTCTGCACCAGCTCCATGCAGGCGCACATCTCAGCTGCCACAGAACTGTGACCTCAAGCGTTTACACTTACGGTCTATTCTTTCAAAAATACACATGTTGGTGCCCAATAAAAAGGCACTGTAAAAATACATCTATACTTTGCTTCATAGGTGGAGCAGAGTGTCGTCTCTAGCAGAGCCAGAGAGCAGCACCGTCTCCCAGCACCTTCGCTCAGTAGCTGGCAAGCAAGACATGGGATCTTCTTGGGTATTCAGGAGCTGCAGTGTTTATTCATGTGCAAACTGTAACCTACACTGTACATTTGCTACGAGACAACTCCACCGCTAACCTTTCCCTTTGTTCTGATCACCAACAGCTGTCTGCCCTGAGCGCAACCACCGTCATGCTTTCTCATTCAAACACACCTGCTACCCACACACACCACGCACTGTGCTCTCAGGTACTAAAGTTTGGCACTAATTGATTTAACATGCAGTACTTATATGATAGTATGATGTAATTTGGTCAGTACCCTTAAAAGTACTGAGTGCAGTACTCAACACTACTATAAAGCTACTTGCACAGCGGCCTCGCTGTAATCCTGTACGCACTGTGTGTGATTTATTAGTTTATGATTTTGTACAGTTGGGGGTTCTGGATTAGCAGAGCCAATCTCTCCTCTCCTATGTCTCTGCCAATCACAGGAATGCATGGTGTCCACATGGTCAGTGTGAGCGCTGGTGGTTGTTGGATTAGACGAAGAGGATCAGGTTGGGCCCACTGGTGACGTAATCTCTGTTGTTGATACTGGGGCTGTTGAGGGAGATCGCCGTTTTCTGTGTGACACTGCAACACATATGTAAGTCTTCTCTGCACTGTTTAGAGTTGTTTAATAAAGTGGTTAAAGCAAGAACTTTGCTCTTGTCTCCAACTCGTAGTTGAACATTACCGTGAGCTTGTGTATACAAAATATGAGTAATGGATCCTTGAGTCCAAAGTTACACAGCACATCAGACAATGGTTTGATTTTTGCCTTGAAAACAGGCCTGGAAAATTTTTTATCTGTTTACCCGTTAGTAGCTTGTTCAGACATATTTCTTTTGTTCATTACAGATATGATGACATTATTTTGACCATGGCTGCAGCCTTTATAGGATGCGGCCTTCGCGGTCAAAATCGGCCACATCCTTTGAAGACCACATCAGCCAAACCGAACAGTCTCAAAGGGGGACGATCTGGTCTGCGGAGGATTTCCTGGTTGCATCACCAGTTGTTCTTGCCCTGACCCATTGGCGTTCCTCTTACCTAGCAACCAGCTGCGGTTGATGAAAGAAGAGGTATTCCCTACCGGAGACACAGCCATTTGATATATTGTAGGCTGATTAAGGACAGTTTTCAGGTAAACTATTCAATTAAGATTGTTTAAGCTGTGTGCTTTTAGCTAATAACAGTTAACCGTTAGTCAACAACTGTTACTTTACTTAATATACAATCATCACCAGCAGACAATGGGCCTCATTCACTAATATGTGCGTGGAAATGTTCTTACTTTGCGCACAAAATAAGTGCGTACGCAAAATCACCGTGGGATTCATGACATCTGCACACTGGCCAATTTTGTTCTCACCACCTTGCGTATGTGTGTGAATCAGAATCATTCTAAATTGACAGGCGCGTGCCCCCAATTTGTGATTAGCATACTACCACGCCCCCATTTCTCCATATAAGGAAACTGCCTGCCTAGAGTTGATTCATGAACGAAGGAAGCGGTTACGCGAGGAGAGAAGTAGTAAACTCGCGTGTGTGGGCATGTATGTTATTATAGCGCACCTCTTGAGGGGTTTCAGGGTTTGTGTATGGTGTCATCAGCCATGTTTTAAGGCCATATCCCCGGTCACCTAAACAATATAATATTTTAGCATTAACGGAACAGAGACTTACTAAAAATACTAACTAAAAACAATTGAAATAAAAGACTAGAACAAAAGATGCTCACCAACAAGCCATCTACTTCTCACAGCCCCTGCCTCCAAACGCATTCCCACTGTACTTTTTTGCAAAATAAATGAGTCGTGGGTGCCTCCTGGCCAGCGGGCCACAGCGTTAAGGCATTACAGGATCATCTGCACGTTGGTGGAGTGATAGTTTTTTTCTGTTCATGTATTGCATTGAGTCAATCGATGGAGCTTTGATGCGCACATGGGTACAGTCTATTGCGCCAATTGTATTTGGCATTCCAGCAATGCCATGGAACCCCCTCTTCACATCGGTCTGATTATGTTCATCATATGGGAATTTGATATATTCAGGCAATAGCCTTAGGATGCCATTTAATACCCGTGGGATGACACAGCTCAGAGAGGGTTGTGAAATCCCAGCCCGGTCTGCTATTTCTCTCTGAAATGTACCTGTAGCCAGGAAACCGAGGGTGGACAGGACTTGCACCTGATGAGGTATCGGATGAGAACGGCGTGTCAGGTGATTTAGATGCTCCGGAGAATCGCATAGTTGCAGTAGCACATGCCTTGGCAATGGGAAATGGCTGATAAGCCATTCATCATTTTCCTCGAACATGTTGTGTCGGTCCCTGAATACGCACTCTCTCCTCAGGGCACGGGCTGCAATATCCTCTAGCAAGGCTAGATATGCCATCTTAACACTTGCTCAGGTGAATTAGAATCGTTTATATACCCTGAATGCCCTTTAACATGCTACCAATTAACCAATTGCCTTTGGCCACAGATGCGTAATTTCATGGCACAAGAAATTGTTGGGAGTGGGTGATCATTATAGGCCAAAACAATTAGTTAGGCCTACATTTCGAAATGTACATTCTCATATATTCTTTTGTAAACTAGGACTGTTGTTATCACTGAATATTTTAATTGTCACAATGATGAGGGTGAAAGTGTGTCAATTTCATGGTTATTTAATACATTTGGCCAATATATTAGTAAATTAATGATTTTAAAAAATGTTAATTAAATCTCTTCATAATGAATGTGGTTTTATAGGCTCTGCATGTACTTAAAAAGTATGTGTTTGCATTTTCTATGTCAGTTCGGCTTTCCTGATTTGTGCATATGCATGGTCTGAGGCAGTTCTAAATTTGTTCACAGAGTAAGAACAAATTCTGGTAAGAAAATATTGATGAATCCCGGATTTGTGAGTCAAACGATCGTACGCACAGTTTAAGCACAGATTTGTGCGAATGCACTGTTTGTGAAAGAGGCCCAGTGCATCTTGGGGTAGGCCGGTCCACGAAGGATTCATCCGTTGCATCCTCCCAATTCTGGGAAAGAAGGCTGCATTTCTTGGCCGCATTTGAAGGAGCCTTTGAAATGGGACAGCCTTGGTCTTGCCAATGACACAATCGGTCTTCGAATGCAGCCTTCGAAGACTGAAGCCCCTGAATTCAGACACAGCTCATGTGAGAAAGTATGAATGTTGTGTGTATGTGGCCTTCTGCATGACTCTTCTGCAAATATGAGCTACCATAGGAGAGCTGCAAAGACGTGTGTGGAAGGTTAATTATATTTTTTTGGTGGTTTTGTATCAGTGTAAGTAAGAAAAATTCATTTTCTCTCTGTCTCTGTCTGTACTAAGTACATTGCATATGTGCATAAGCGGGAATATCCCTACAAGCAAACAGGTGGTTCTTATTTGTACCATGAAACAGAACCCCGTCGGCGCCATCGGCTGCAATAATCTTTGAATATTAGTGAGTTCGGACACCAGAGTGACGCACGATGGCAGTTGTGTCCACAAAGGATGTCAGCAGTGATAAAACTTCACTTTAATTTCCCTGTACATCCCCACTGTCCACTATTCTAGCTGCTCCCCCTGTCATCCTCCCTGTGTCATTTTCCTTTGATCACAATGTCAATATCTATACTCAGCCCATTTCCCTGGGTGACATGCTGCCATTTACACTAAGACATTCATTCAGAAAGTTATTAATGCTTGATCATAGGGGACTCATGCCTCTGAATTCTATGTACATTTCCTGAATGTCCCTTAGACAGTCTCCCAATTTTAATCTTATTGGCTTATTGTCAATGAGCACAAGCGCCCAGGCCGGGACACAATGCAAATTAAAATTCTCTGTCTGTGCTCGGGGTGAGAAACGGAACAGACACGAGGATATTCAACTCAGTGATTGAAATGACAGATGCTGTGAGGGAGCCACCCACCATGTAATTACTTGCATATTGTTATTCCCCATTTATTCTCCTAAAATATATGTTAAATGCATATTAAACAGTGATACATTTGCAGCGCAATTACATACTGCAGGAGCCGACGTAATGGCACTCAGTCCTCCCATAAAACACGCAAAAACATCCACGTAAATGCCAAGCAACCCACAGCACACACACAGAGAGACATCGCATTAGATGCCTTATTCAACCTGAAACCTGTGGGTATTACGGTTTGATGCTCCAGTCACACAGGATATGCTCGGGTTATTTATATATGTTGTAAATTTGGTGCAGACTTGCACATCATTAACACATACACTCAGTGAAACTTTCTCATTCAAGCTAATTCAAGTTGCTTAAATTAATTAACTATAAATTGTTTTCCACAAACGTGTTCTCACATCTAAATCAATGTAGAAACTGTTGCTTTTAAACCTTTTTGAAAGATGCACACCGACTGCACCACTGCAAACCTGAAAACACATTCTTAGTAAATATATAGTTGAAGCATATGGTCGTATCTGCTTTTTATTAATGTAATACATACAGCAAAGATATAGTGTATATGCTCCATATTGCAGTAATTAAGATGCAGTGTAAACATGGGTTTTGAGATATTCTGAGCTACACTGTGAAAATGTTGCTATTATTCTTACTGTTGTCAGTAATCATAATGCCGTCTGCAGATAAAACACATTATAATGCCTGTGATAGTGAAAGATGGAGGAGGAAAAAAAGCCTACATCCAGGTTCCATGATCATAATGCAACTCTGAAACAAATACACATAAATCCTTTTTCGAGTGTTTGCAGAGGATTAAATAGAAAAACATGAAAACAAACAAGAGAGAAAAACAAGTACCTCTCAACAGCATTAAGTGTTTTCACACTTTGCTAAAATAATAGCCGGTCCCCTGGATATGATGGCCGTTTTCAGATTTAATTATTCATGCAGACAGTGCATGAGTTGTGGCCTCTTACGCAGCTAATAGGTGGGTTTATCCAATCATTAGTAACTTTGGCAACTTCAGAAAGAAACTATTTTCAATCCTTTCTTTTTGCTTCAAGTAATGACCATCCATCCACCTTTTGCTAATCTATCATACAGCTGGAAAATGAGAGAGAGAGGGATTGCAGGCGCTGAGGGAATGGCCTATATTTCTCCTCTTGACACTCTCCTTTTAAAGCGATTTTACTGAATCTCTTAATCAAAGCCTCGGTGCGGGAGAGGATATTTAGGATGGATGTTTTGCACTTAAACTAAATGAATCGCGTCTTTTGTCATTAGTGAGTCCTCCTTTGTTCCCCCTCCCCCTATTGACAGTGTTGATAGAGGACCCTGTAGGAATGTGAGAGAAATGTCCTCTGTCATGTAAAGCCATTCGACTGGGAAGGACGTGCCGCGGCCCTTTAGTGAATGACATATCCCAGTGTCTCGCAGACAATGTCAGCTAATGATGAACAATCCTGTAGCTGTCAAACTGCGCTTGTATCCTGTGCTCTTTTCCGATTGCATTCTGCTTGAGTGTTATTGTTGGCAATGAAAATAGTCTGGCATAATGGTGGCTAATGGGGCTTTAATGGAGAGTGTCATAGAATAATCAATCTGAGAAGGAGAGCTGATGAACAGAAAACGCATCACTAATGAATTTCTGCCAGACAAAATATTGTTCTTAAAGTAACTTGTGAGATTCATTGACAAATTAAGTCAACACAGACAATAATGGAAAGGCTGCAAGGTTTCGAATTTAATCTGCAAAAAAGCAGCCGCCTTTGCAATAAAAATAAAGATTAAATAAATTGGAGTTATGTTTGTTTTGGAGCAGCCTCAGATCTGTGTACAGAATGAAGCTAATAGATTTGGAGCAGAGCGTCTACAGTGCAGTATGTGCCCTCGCTCTGTCGCATCCTTAGTCACAGAACATTCATGCCTAATGTTCAGAAAAGGACAGAGAATGGCGACAGAGGCTGTGTGTGTTGTGCCTGCATGTTCAGAGTATTTTTCACCTCCTACTCCCAAACTCCCTGTGTTCCTGCGATAGGTCTGAGTCACTCATCCTGACCTAGATGTCACCCTCCCTTGCACCCTTGCCAGACATTCAGCAGGACCAGTGGACCAAAAAGACGAGCGAGGGGGTGGTGGTGGTGGTGTAGTGGGGGAGAAATTGAATTTAGGGCCAAAGCCGTACTTGATGTGAAAAGACATCTCTATTTATTTCCAAAAACATTTTCAACTGAGCTGACAAACACAAAGTGACATCGCTGCCACACCACAGCTAACTCCAAATGCTGTTGCCGCTACTTATTCTGTCCAAATACTGTGATTCACGCAGGAAGTGTTCCACATTGCAGCATGGTGCCAACAGCTTGCAGACTTCAAAGTCTAACTTTCTTCTGATTTGGTTGAGCATTATTTTTATCACAAACTGTGTCTCCTTTACAGCCATCTTCCCCCATGATATTAAATTACCTCATTGTATTCCACTGCACCAGAAATAACTCTTGGACCCTCTATTGGCAGATAATAAACAGACCTCCACAGTGCACAATTGATTCTGGTCTCCCCGAAGGACCGTGCTGTAAGCAGCCATGATGAAGACAGCAAAATTATTTAGAGTAGCTCAGATGAGCCTCTAGAAGATTTTCTATTTGTTGCAGGTTTGACTCCCTCGAGCACAACGATCGATAGTGCCTCGTTGCAGTTGCTGAGTGAAAGGACTGTCTGGGCAGATCTGCACTCGGGCTGTGCCACCGCGCTGATATCAACTGCAGGCTTTGAAGATTTCTGCCTTCTTCAATGAAGACGATAAACAATGTTTCGGTAAATGTTGAGGGAGGATTCATTTGCTCCCTTCGTCTCTTGTAAAGATAATGCTTGAAAATGCACGGGCAAAAATACATTACATTGCGCATGAGAGGCGCTACGTCAGGATATGCAATTTTATAGAGAGCCCTTCAGGATTTGTATTCATCTGTGCTTTTGTTGAGCAAGATGTATTACCCTGGTGTGTTGAGGGATGGAGTAGATGCTTTTGAAATCAGTTCATTTCACATTTTCCTGACGAGAATGACAAAAATAGGTTATGGTGTTGTACCATGCACAGTAGTTAAATAGGAAGAGACGTGGAAATATTTGTGGCCAGGTGTATCATCTTATTTTGGTCTGTAGCCGTCTTTTCATCTGAAATACTTTGTTTTCATGTCTAATCAGCGCGGTAACAGCAGAATTAACCCCAACGAATGGAAAAAAAAGTTACTGAGACAGAGGTGACCTGGATTGTATTTCACTGACGAGGGCCTGAACACACGCACTGACAGCTATAGAAAACAATAACACCTGATTCGTGAACAGCTTTTAAGTGACTATTAAGAGTTTGAGGTATTAATGAAAAAGACATAAGACATAAGAGGGCATTTTATTATCTATAATATAGTTATTTTGAAATATACTTTGCCCTTTTTGTTTTATAATGACTTGTACCCTCTAGCAGTAAAATATAAGTCACCACTCTTAGTAATGAGGGTAAGGCATGCGTCCTAATCAATTTATGTTCATCTTCATATGACCTTTGAGATTTTAGGAGAAGATGAGAGATAAACACTCAGTACAAACTGTTTTGGTATTTAGTTCATTTCTGCTTGTGGCACTTCAGTACTGTGAGTTGAGTTCTTTCCTTCACTTCTTTAGAGATGTTCCTATACTATATTTTCCTTCCCGATACTGATTCTGATTCCTGAACTTGCGCATCGGCAGATACCAAGTACCAATCCGATACCATTGCATGAAACAATTAATTAACTAACATACCAAATACGTCTAACCCTGTATGGATTGCCATCATTGTTGTATGGCATGGCTCAGGTTAAGCCCTTTGTAAAACATTAAAAAATGCATACAGACAACGAATGCCACAGAACTTTCTTAAACATCTAATTTGATATTTTGCTAATAGCAAACGTTGCATTATATGCCAGTGCTTTTTCTTTGTTGCTCTGAAACAGTGGTTGTCAGTGGCTGCACAGCACAACTCGTTGTGTAGGCTATGGTTTTAGAGCAGCAAAGAAGATTTGATATCCTGAACGAATGTTTTTTTATCTGTGTGTGAAACTACTTTCAAATTAATCAATAAATTGCTTCGTGTTGGATTGGTGCATAGACGCATCAATACAAAATCCAGCATCTTTAGGCAGTATTTCCAACATTTTTTCCGACATATTTCCGACAGCATTTCAAATACTGATATCGATATCGAAACTAAGAATGTCAACTGCGGTTAATTTTTTTTTTGGGTGACACCCATCAACTGGTAACTAAATGGTTAGTTTTTAAGTAAGAAAAAAAAAGACTGCTGGTCCGGCGCTCACTTAGCTTAGTGAGCTTTAGCGCTGTATTTCAAAGCGCTATCGATTAAGAGGTGGTGAAATTTTTATGTTTTGTGTTGTATAGGCATATGTCTCAACTTTTATTTTTTTCTGTTGGCTTTGCCATCAACATGTGGAAACACACCAACTGCCCAACCTCCGATCTGCACTGTGCACCACCCGGATAAGGTGGGAGCTAATGTTAGCTAGCTAGTGGTGCTGCTCATTCTGTGATTACAGCTGGTAAAAGTGTCCTGGTGGTGGACCACGTTGCTGCAGAAACATTGTGCCAATCCTACAGTCTCCCCCCCCGGTCGCTCTGGTGAGTAAGCAGCTTCATTTTGAGCCGCAAAACCCCTTTAGCGTTATTGACTATGTCGGCACAGCTAGCCCTGCTTAAAGTGCTAATGGTGATGACAGAGCTAACGGTGATGATATAGTCAACAATGATTTAAATCAAGCCGCTTACTCACCAGGGTGACGTGGTGGGCATACTGTTTCCATAGCAATGCTGTTGGGTCGGGACAGCTTTACTAGCAGTCACTGCAGAATGAGCAGTGCGGCTTGCTAGCTAGCTAACTTTTACCAGACTCAGTGAAGTGAAGAGTTGCAAAATTAACCTATAGACCAACATGTGTAACCCGTCAAAAATACTCTCAGTGGTTGACATCCCTAATTGAAACAACTTCACGTCTTCCAAATGTCTGAATCCATCCATCAGAGTGGTCCTTTGGACGAGCACTTATAAGCATGTGCCAAACCCTAAAAAACCCTCTCCCTCATATAATTTTCTAAATGTATGTCATAGTGAGAATGTTTTAATCAATATTCACTTGTCTAACCATCTCATGCCTGCCCTCTTGGTTTTCAAACTATAGATCTGTCTCACTGTTATACAGTATGTATTACATTCTGCATCGAATTCTTCCTCCACAACCACACCCTCCATCACCACTGGGCACTTCTGCAGAGCACAGATCAATTACAAGCCAGCCTGCCAAGCGATCAAGTCTATAATAACACAGTATCTCCATCTTGTTCGGCTGCAGTAAATTACCTGGGCTGCAGGACAAGCCTCATCTTTCCCTCCCTCAACCCTTGAGGGATCCTTATTAATGCCCAGGCTTTACATCAAATACAGTCAGGTGGCCTGGTAATGAGATCACAGCCAGGCCTGGCCTGATTTGAATGCTAAATACAGGTCAAAGCCAACCAATGACCTAAACATACTCCACCGGCTGGGTGTGATGATAATCCAGAACCTCACTTCGAAGGAGAAAACGAGAGCGAAAAGGAGAGGATGGGTGTGTGGGTGTGTGTGTGTTTGGTTGAGTGGAAAAAGGACGCATTATGGGTAAGACGGGAGCAGAGACGAGGAGAGAGAGAGAGAAGTTAAAAATCTGAATATAAATATCTGTTCAGCTGTGTTTTGCAGAGATGTCTGTGTGGAAAGCGTTGCAGTTATAAAACGACTGGCTGACCCAGGCTACCTTTACACATCTTCTGTCTGGCAGGCAGAAGCCAGACAGACTCTCCCTCCTCGTTTTCCCTCGCCCCTCCCAAATACACCAATTACTCAGGCCCTGAGCTAAATGTGAGCTGTCTTAAAGTTGAAAAAGAAAAAGTAACAGATGAATAAGAAAACAACAAACTTGTGGTAATTAAACATCAAGGCTGTGGAAAAAGGAAGTGCTAATCCGCCCAACTCAGCTGATTCCACCATTCCAAAAGCATTTACACTTTCATTAAAGTGTGCAGCCAAGCAGAACAAAATCATTTGGAAGGCCCTGCATAAACATCAGAAGTGAACCTGTGGCTGTCTATGCTGCACAGTTCAGAATACAATAATTAGGACTAGCTGAGGCCACGACGAGATATTCACACAGAGAAACTTCAGGGGAAAAAAATACATGCTTTGATAAAATGTTCAGAGATACAAACAACTGTTTTCCGCAATAAGACGCACGACAATGGAAGAAATACAATCACTCTCCTTGGTTTCTTCACAATGCACAAACTGGAGAGATGACAAATAATCTAATATGACTTCATGCGTTATTATTTTCGCACTAATTTTAGCACATCACAACTAAACTCATTGAAGCTGACAGTGACATTGAGTTTCTTCCTTGTTGAATCTGGCTTGTAAAGTGAATCTCACATTAAGATGTTAATTTTAAACTCCAGCAGCAAACACACTATTTATCTATTAATAAAATTAATTAGCCGACTTAATGAAATGAGTCACCTGTTACGAATTTTCATATCAGCCTGGTACTGTACGTAACATCTGTAATAATCATGTTTGCTGGATGCTTCCCATATCACTCAATCAAATAAGGACACACTTGAAAAGGCTGCTTTACAGTCAAGTGTAAACCCCTCAATTTGCCTTTCAGATTCACAAGAATATTAAAACAGTTTCAGTCAGCTGCTAAAAAATGCAAGCCTAAACAATAAGGATTGCCTGATTGCTCGGGGAAAGTAATACACCATGTTGAGCTAGTAGAATTAACAAATCATTTTTTTACGGAGCCGATGATGGACGTAGCTAAGGAGTGAGCCATTTTGCTTCCTCCTCATCTCTGTTAAGAGTTGCATATGCGCAGTACTGATCAGGCACTCAAGGAAATGGCAGCTGGTAAAGACAAAGTTTATGAGCTGAAGCGCAAGCGAGCATTTCATTAATTCTGGAAACAGGAGTTTAGTTGGGTGTAGCTGCCGTCAATTCGAGTCATTTTCAAGTTATCTTCACTTCCATCGCAGCCGCTCGGCTGTTCACCGGTTACTGTGTTGTGTAAGTGTGTGTGTGTGTGTGTGTGTGTGTGTGTGTGTGTGTGTGTGTGTGTGGGAGTTCAGCGCCAGCACAAAGGAATCAATACTGTTAGCGCTCATCAATACTACGGTCTTTGATAATTTAGTCCCGGGGCTAATTAAGTACCGGGTTTCGGTACCCATCCTTAATCAAAACACAAATGAAGTGAAGCTTGTAGAGATTAAATAAAGCTTGCAGCCACACTGGCACTAAAGTGCGGAATGCTGCAAGTGTGTGCTCCACCAATCAACGTTCTTCAGCAAACAGCCCCGCCCCTCAAGAATTCCGGGAAATCTGAAAAGTCCTACCCCCCTACTAGGTACTTTTTTCAGGGAAAGTTTGGGGTTGAGGGAAAGTTTTTTTTCCCGGATAATTTCGGTGGAAACACGCTGGGGTTTTTCAAAATCCCGGGTAAATGATAAAAGTTTCTGCGGTGGAAAAGGGGCTATTGTTACCTCTGCTAAGGAGGTTATGTTTTCAGTTCAGTTTATGTTGTCTATTTGTTCGCAGAGAAACTACTGGCCCAATTTTCATGAAACTTAGTGGAAGGGTGTAGCACAGGCCAAGGGAGAACCCATTAAATCTGGAGCAGATCTGAATCATGAGGTGGATACACAAATGACTTTTCCAGTTTGTTGGCATTGCACGATGGGGCATTTGGCCTTGACAAGGTTCGGCACTCTCCAAGTGCCCTTCTAGTTCTGTCAAGTTTTACATCTATTTCACAGAGCGATACAAGTGAATACATAAATAAAACACATGTACTGCATTGAAATTTTCCAGTGAGCTGGAAGTGAGCTAATGTCAGTTGAGAATGACATAGTTACACAGCAAATTCAGTTGTTGTAAATGCTTGTATGTTTGTTTGACAGTAGCTGTCAGGCATTTACTGTATCTCATGACTACAGCATTCTGTGAAGCCACCCTGTCCATTAATGAAATCATAAAGCTTTCAATTATGTATGGCAAGCTAACTTATTAATGTCAGCCACAAAAGGAAAAGCAGCCCACTAGATGAGGCGAATTATTTCTTTTTTTTTCTTTACAGTTCATTAAGTTTTAAAATAAGAAAATCAATACCTGAAATCCATAAAGTCTGCGGTGGTTTTGAGTAAATGCATTCAGTCAGTGGGCAGAAGTATGAGTCAGTCTGAGTCAGTCTGAAGGCTCACACTGCTACCACTCCCACCTGCTTCACTGCCATCGGCATTATGTATTTATTTTTTAATGATTGTGTTTTTCTAGGGGCTGAGTGTAGGAGAGCGTGCCAGTGATGCGTGTGGGGAGTGTATTGACAGAGGAGGCAAAGGGGGAGAGAGAGTGAGGGGAAAACCTGAAAGAGCCAACAACAGAGTTCATAGGAGTGAGTTCGTAACGCCTATCTCTGTGCTGCTGTGATTGGTGCCATCAAAGTCAACACCGTGTTGGTTGACTGACATGATCTGTTTCTGCAAATTGCTGGAGCAAATTGACTTTCCTCTCAGTGCATATAGCACTATCATTTTCAGCATTCCCGCCAGTGCTGGAAAATAACGGCAGTGTGTCATTCTGAGTGTAGCCGTGGATTGATCGCTTTGGATTTACCTCTGACAGCGAACCTTTTGCAGATAGATGCAGGTTATCGTGTGTGTGGAGATCAGCTCCCCGGTGTCTGATCAGCAATCTAAAATGGCCTACAGCCTCAACATCCCTGCCTCTAACCAGTCAGTGTGAAACTCGAGGGTGATGGTGGCAGACACTAGCAAAGATGTTGGGTGGAGGGTGAAAAAATAATAACACTTCAATGCTGCAGAATTTAGACGCACAGCATGTATGTTTAATTTAATCTATACTGTTTTCTTCTCAAGGTGCACCCACTTCAGAGACCGCCAAAGACAACATAGCACTTATTGGTGTGTTGACAGCAACACTATAGGTCAAACACTAATGCTGCAGATAACACATTGCGGAAAATCAAAAAAATATGTCCAGACGCAGTTAAATCTGAAGGCTACTGTTGTCAACTTAGTGAGGATGGATTGTAATGGATTGGCAGTACATTATTTAACCGTCACTACATTTGACTGACATATATTGCGGCCAAATTTTACACATCACTGTCTTTCTGACAAAATGTTCTACAGGAGCTCTTAAAGGTTGCCTTTTTCTTTCTCAAAAATTTAAACCTGGTTCTTTTCAAAGGTCTCTCAGTGGGTGCCAAAAGTGGAGGCAGCTTTAATGTGATAAGTAAATGTGAAAGTTTTAAACTGACAGATTGGACATGAAATACATTTTTTATATATTTTCCCAGACTTCAAAATGTCCACGAGCTATTGGGGACAGTGCTTGCTGTGAGCCCAACAAAGATTCAGACAGAACTACAAGTAATAGACTGGAACATGCTTATAGTGATCATAGTTACAGTGATTAAATGCTCACATGAATCAAAAAGCTTGGGACAGAATCATTCCCATGCAAATGTTGATCAAATAATTTGCTTGAAGATTTTGATTTTAAAATTTTGAGTCTTTGCATTCATGACAACATCACAGACATTAAAAATAACAGACATAGTTACTGTGACATCACCCACTGGTTTGTGAACTTCCATTTTGAAGCCTCGCAATTGGCATTTTGGCCAATGCCATCTTAGTTTGTTGGAGCCAGAGGTGTTAGGGCTGCTGTGAAGCTGCACCTACTTAGGCCGACAGAATTTTTTATCTTGGGGTGCTTCGGTATAATGGAAAACCAAGAAAGGACGGCAGAGGAGATACCTGCACACCAATGCAACTGGGCTGCAACTGGGCTGGACAGCCACAAGAAAGTTGACAGGCTGAAATCAATGCAAAAAAATGTCAATTAAGGCGGCTGTGGCTTAGAGGTAGAGCAGGTCATCCACCAATCGGAAGATCAGTGGTTTGATCCCCGGCTCCTACCACCTGCAAGTCGAAGTATCCTTGAGCAAGATCCTGAACCCCAAATTGATCCGGATGATGCTTCCATTGGTGTGTGAGTGTGTTAAAAACTGAGTAGCAGGTGGCACCTTATGGTAGTCTTGGCCACCAGTGTGTGAATGTGTGTGTAAATGGGTGAATGTGACTCATAGGGTAAAAAGCGCTTTTAGAGGTGGAATGACAAAAAAGGCGCTCAAGGTGCAAAACAAAAAATAAAAAATAAAATGCATAAAAACAGCAGCAAAAGCTTTAGTCCCTGACTACCATCACTGCTACCGTCTACTACCACCTACTATCAATGGAGCCAGAAGTGACCATATTTGAGCGAAAGGGTAGAGCTGCTGAAGACCGAGGGCTGGATCTGACTGAGAGGCCAAGGACAGCTTTGGTAGACAAAGCAGCCCAAAACGAATGAGTTATAAAACATTTCACCGCCCACACCTATAGCTGTCATGAAGAAAAACACTAGCTACAGATACCAGAACCGTTTTTGTACCAGGCTGTTAACATGTCTATTTCTGCTGTAAAGTTGGGCATCTATGGGGATTGAGTAGCTTCTGGGGCCAAACTCAAGTTGTCGTTTAAAGAACTGAAAGTTCTGTGTCAGCTTAATTTTTCAGCCCCAGAAGCTGATGCTGGACGACTGTGTTTTGTTTTGTTTTATTTTGTTTTGCTATATTCCCACCATGATACTTTGACTCATGGTAATCTGTCTGCATTCACTTGGCTACTTGAAGCTGCTGCTGCATGCACATTGAAAGCATAACGAGGAAAAAGAAATTCATTTTCTCTTAACAGAAAATATAGTCCTCTTAAAGTTTTTTGGCTGCTTGTGATTGAGACAGGAAACAAATGCACAGGGGGAAAGCACCTGTGGTTGAACACGCCCTCGTCAAGTGGATTGATAATGAATAATGTCCTGTCACATAATGCCCCCTTGCACGGGCCCTTGGTGAGGGAAAAGGCAGAGGAGTTGGCAGCGAGCCTGGGAGAGGACAATTTCAAAGTTTCCATGGGCTCATCTGGACGATTTAAAATTACTGCGTTTAAGAAACTGCGTGGAGAGGCTGCTGAGACTGACACGGTCAAGTGAATAGTAAATATGTATGTACATGAAAATCTGCATGAGAAATAAAGAAATGGCAAAAGAAGTTATAATTATTATCCACCTATTGTGATCAATTCGATCTGAGCAGACGTGCTCACTATAGACTAAGCGGTTTCCACTGTTTATATAAATTGAGGTACGTTTCTCTAGTCGTTCCCAGAGTAAAAAATGTCCTGACAGTAATCAGATGATTTTTACTGTTTGCACAAAAGTTTACTGCCAACTCGTGATAGATTCAGTGTCCTTGGAACTTCAAGGCTCTGTCTCACTTTTTTTACCCGAGCTGAGTCATTCACATCAACCAAGTCAATGAATACCAATTAATGTCACTGTGGTGTTATTTTACGAAAGCAATGATTTTTGAGTGTGTAATCGCCATTTGACTCAATGGATGTTGAAAACCTTTAAGCTCAATAACTCAGATCTATCCTGGAGGCAGATAGACTCATATAATTCCAAGCTCATGAATAAACTCAGCATGACACCTCCATTAGTCCTCATACGGCTGACAGCTGGGGCAAATTGATCCAGTAAAAACAAAAATTGGAAATGGCTTAACATAACTATTTTTATAGCTAATAAAGGAGTTTGGGTGTAGTTGATGTGTATTGATGGGCGTGCTCACTGTAGCTTCCACTAAAAATTCAATCAATATTTACAGCCAATATCAGCAGACGTGCAGGAGTCCAGCTGATCTGGTGACATAAGTGCAGGAGAAGAAGTGACAATGAATGCCAATTCATTTTCACCATGTTCAAATGTGGCCTTTGCTTCAAGCCACTAATTAATACAGAGTATCCTTGCAGTTGAATGGTCTCGTCCTTATCCTCAATGTGCAGGTACACAAACAATCAATGCTTGCCAAGTGCCTGTTCGCTTTTTAATTAGGCCTGCTTTCAAACGTATTACATCTGAAATACACTGTGTTCCTCTCCGTGTCCGACAACCGGCATGTTGCTAGATTACACCCAACACTTACAGTGCAGCACATCCATCTACAACACAAGGCAGGGGCTCAGAAACTGATATCATCAGTGGGCGCGTACCGCCTCAAACTGCATAGTGTCCACTCCTGTCCAAAAGGAGACAAATGACAGGTAAATACACCAAACGGCCTGTCACTGTACTGATCCGCTGCCCATTTTTCATTTCATAATAACAATGCAGGGGGAGAGTCCTTTTTGTTGGGCCTGCTGGTGCGTGAATGACTTGGGGAGGAAATAGGCCTAGTAATTATTCTTTCCTCCACTTGTCCAGCCTGTCTCGTCCCACCATCGCTCACAGACTGAAGATGCAGGCTATTGAATCCTGATGAAATCCCAGCACAACAATAGCTATTATACTAGTCATGCAGCCATCGCTGTGTTCAAGTGATTGTTCCTGGTTGAACATTGGATCCGACACTGAGGGATTGGCAATTATTGGAATTTCAATCATGCAGTCAATATACAATGCAGCAAGCTGTATGAAGCGACCAATATGTAAGGACAAGTGGATTAAACACTGCTTTCATATGGGTTTCCAGCAGATGGAAGTGATATCAGTCAATTGGGTATGTAAGGTATTATGCAATGAATCTCTTGAATCCCATGAGCTATGGCAGTGTCACTTTATTGGACAACGTAAGCATAATGTGAAAATCCAGAGCACTAAATTAAATGTCAAAACATGACAAAGACAGGGGCTCACCTTGAACTGAATGTAAATTCCCTATAGCATAAACGCATGGTCAAATCTACTTAACACAAGTGAGTCACGGCTGAGAGATGTGGAAATTACAAAAAAGCTGCAACACTGACCTTTACTATGCTAATATAAATGTGTAGCAATGTCCTATACGAGACAGGAGGATGGCTGTGTTTTATTTACATCTAGTTTTATTTTCCTGGCACAGCTGAAACCAAAATAAATGTCCATTGACCTGTAAAAGGCTGTTGTCCTCTCAGCCAACTACAGAAACGATTCCACTGTCTGATCATCTCTTTGAGCACATGAAAAGAATACCAAACAGAATAAATATCCATTATTAATATGTACTATCCTGTGCACGGACTTTATACTATCACATGTGAGGCTTTCATCTCTAGACAAAACCAAATTAGCTTGCCTTCCAGTTGTTTGGGTGTGCATCAGTGAAAACCTGCTGTCCGCTGTGGTTTAGATGGACTATTCACTGCATTGTGTGCACCCCTGTGCACATATTTATGTGTTTGCGCAACAAAGCAAGAGACAGTATCTGTGTGAACAAAAAAGAGAAAACAATAAACAGAGTGAAAGGGAGGACGCTCCAGATGGCAATGCTGCTGTGCATGGGGATGTTGACGGTGGGCCATGGAAAAGGGAGCCAGCTGGGAGAGGTCAGGATTTCGTTCCTCTGGGACTCCACAGCCTAACAGGGAGCCGACAAGAGGCAGAAAGACCAGTGGACAGAGAGACAGACTGAGCACCGGTGCATGATAGGTTTAAGGGCCAAGACCAAGGGTACAGCTGCTTCATATCTCTGCAATGCTGCTTCCCCACGCCCCTCGTTCACAATGCATCATCATCTCTGTGACAATCCCATGATTTCTATTTTCTAGGCAGTATCTCTTGAAAATTTTCTACATTGCTACTCGGTAAACTGTCCCATATGTTGCCCATATCACTTTTTGCTCTAAGCTTTTGCCCTAAATTGATGCATTTTCTGGTCTGGTCATGCTTCACCCCTTCTATCCCTGTCACAAAGTCATACCACATTCTGCAGTCAAGAATCCCCACCAGCACCCAACACGCTCACCCTTGCCATGTGCCCCGAGTTCCACATGGTGGTATGAAAGGGTATTAGGGTCACCCCCGGGCAGCAGAAAGAGCCGAGGGAAAGCCTGTCATAACCAGTGACTTGGAAGGACTTTCAATGCCGAACTGCGTTGGTGGAGGCATGCAGCCAGTCGGAAGCAACAAAACGAGCAAGAAAAGGCATATCACAAAAAGGCCACAAGCATGCTTTTGTAGATGACCTGCCCTCCTTCCAGGTCATCTGAGAGCTATGTTTGTAGCTGGCCTTTTTAATTCATGATACAGAGGCTGATGAGAGTAACATATAAACAACAGGACAGAGATGACAAAGAAGGGTATGCAGCTGCTGGTATGGTAATGCATTTGTGCTAACCCTTCAAACACCTTCACTGGTCAAGTTGTGCCCTAGGTCAGGTATGTAATCTGATGTCGGAGCCTATTAGTGCTCAGAGGGTCCTCTACCTTTGTTTATAGTCTGCAGGTTCAGCCCACACATTCGCTGGACATAAATTCACATCACAGCGGCGGCAGCCTTGGCCACACTCGGCAGCTCTGGTTTTCCCATTCTGCTGCAACTTCGCACTTGTTTCAGTCAAGGTCCATTGACTTTGTATGCCCTAAGTCCTTGTCCAGACAACGTGTAACCTTGCATGTATTACATGGTCTGACAGAGTCTAGCTGAAAGTGAGAAAAAAAAGAAGGCAAGGGGAGAAAGAAAGAGCTGTCAAAAGTCACTAAGGTGCTAAGACACAGACTACTCTTAAATCATAATGTCACCATCTCCTTTCCTTTTGTGCAGAATACAAAAAACGAGGACAAGAGATAAGGAAGCAGATTTGAAGAAATCAGGGACACCTGATGTATGCCACGTTCCCTCAATTTGCCTAAAAAAGGAATCAGGTCTCTTTACATCCACAATCTAAATGAAAAAGGTCAGGCTTTTCCTTCAGAGGAAAAGCTAACTGACAAGATCCTAATTCATTATTTTGAGTCAACTGACATTTTTTTTATTATCAGCTCTGGTTTGTGAGTTGAAAAGCAATGAGATAGCATTGCAGCTGCATTATTCATAGCTTCACTCAATGTCTAGAAATGCCATAAAGACAGAGCCATAACCATCAGCTGCCATCGTGGGTCTTTTCAGGTTGTTCTTGGTTCGTGGTTCAATAAATCTGCAATGATAATATCTTGACACTGATAAGCGTTTGAAATCGGAGTGTGAAATTGAACTTATTCACGAACATTTGTAATGTGTTTGTGTGTGTGTGTTTTCTATTTTTATGCAAAAGTTGATTGGGTATGACAGTAATGTAAAACATTGGCACCACTCTTGTCTTTGTTTGCTGGACTGAACACTAATTTCTGACCTATCGAGTGGCCACAAAGGAGGGAAGCAGTTTCCAATTATGCGTCATTACAAGCAGCCATCCCTGAAAATGATCAGTGTGGATCATAAACCTCAGTGAATGTGGCTTTAAGTCTTGCCCAGTGAAGAACGTAACAAATATGACCTTTGTGAGTATGCAAATCCTTAAATCAGTCACTGCAGCTATTAAATTGTTAACAAGCTCAGTCCTTCCATTTGCTCCCTACGCTGCCCAAGTCTGGTTGTAAACAGGCTATTAAAGGGTCTGCCTCTGCCTCAAGCGGCCTCTGGCCTTGGGCTCACAGCACCAGCACTGGAGCTCTTAATGAAGCGGAAAATTACAAGGTTTGGTCGGACATTGAAAGCTTGTTTCCCTCTATGATGGGTTTGTTTTTCATTCATGTCGCTTTACTTGCCTCTCATCATCACAACCCTCCGCCGTCATTTCACAATCACACTTAAATAATCATAGGTCACAATCAAATTAATCCACAAAGTGATCGAGTGGCAGAGCCCAGCATTACCACAAGGGGTGGAGAAACAAAAATGACTCACGTAAGAATCTCAAGTCTTATCTTTTATGATTTTAGATTTACAACTACTCGAAATTAAAAAAGACAAAGGTTTTTTTTTATGTCTGGCAATACTGATTTGCTGCACACCCTAACAGGCTTCCATACTAGACTACGTAGCAGTAAATTAAGCTGGAGTTGCAGCAGGCAGTATGGCTACTGGCTAATTACTTGCTACTAACTTCAATAGTCGGCGGTCTATCTGTGTGTGTGTGTGTGTGTGTGTGTGTGTGAAAGTCTTAGTGTCAGTTAAATGAGGGGATGATGCCGACGTAACACTGTAGTGGGGCAAATTAATCTGATACAAAATCAGATCTGCTTCTGCCAACCTCTTCATCCCTCTCACTTGGTCCAAGCACCAGAGCAAAATTTTAAATAAAATTTTCTTTCTATTATTATTAACTCATCACGATAGCATCACCATGTGAGTACATTTCCTCTGTTAAGCTGTGTTGCAGTTTATATGTCTAGGGCTTTTACTGTGAAAGGTAAGAATGGAAGGAGAGGAGCTGTAATACGCTGCAGTGATAATGCGGGAGGCAATAAAGAGTTTGCCATCTTGGTTCAGACTACCGAGCCTCTGAAGTAGTAATTTATTGCCTTTATAATCATGGGCACAACTCATAACCCTTGGCTACACATTAGTCTTACTGTAGATAGCAGCAGACTGTGGTAGTTTAGCAGAGAAGTTGATGGCACAGTAAACAGCATCCCAAAACACAGAGTGCTGAAGATGGTCAGTTTAGCAGTACGGGTCAGGCATGCTTAAAAGCACATCTGTAATGTGTGTGTCTGACAGCAGAAGAGCAGCAGAGCAGCACACCTGTAAATTACACCAAAACGCGATAGAGACTCTGAGCATAGTTTTTTATTTCGTGACTATTTTGGTACACACATTTACCCACCAGTGGGTGGGATAGCCTTCCGAGATTTATTTGCCGAACCAAAAATCTACTCGCATCTGGCGCTTGGCTGGTGTTAACTTTGGACCCTGCCAAAAGGAAATCAAAGCTCCAGAGCACTACAGGCTACTCAGGTTGACACATATTTCATTTTAAAAAAGAGCAGGAAGCAAGGACATTTTAAATCCCACCTATTTAAATCAGCATTTAAAATATGATCTATTAGCCCACGCCACCCACTTCCTTTTTCATTGTTGAAGTTGTTTTTATGGTGTTATTGCTTGACTGTCTGTGTTTCTCATTTCATTACCATGTGGAGTGCTTCTGAGTACCTTTTAAAGCACCATATACATAAAATGTATTATTGAAAAAGCATCCATAAATTGGATAAGTATTCAAATGGATGGAACAAAAAGTCCATAATCTTACATAGGTCTGCCCCTAAAAAGTTTCAAAGTTTCAAATCGTCAGTTGTAGACGTGTAAGAGATTGCTTGAAGTCGAGCAGTCATATTTTGTTTGTTTGTTTGTTTGCTTGTTTGAGGGGGGCGGGGGTTTGTTTGCTTTTTTGCTAATCAGTGTGCTGTGCAGTGTACTTCGGGAACATTTTAGTCACCAGAGTTTGCTACAGAGTAAGCAGTCTTGACTTCAGTATGGAAAGCTGCAGACATGACGGCACAGAGGAGGAGAAACTTCCCACCTTGAGTCTCCAAGATAACAACTTCTCTCTTCTGCGAGGAAATGGTGAATTAACAGACACACTCTCTGGCTTTTATTTGATATCTAGTGTTGGCAGAAAATGTTGTTGCACATCTCCAATCCGTCATTAGCGCTGTTAGCTTGTTGACTATATTGCACGAATGCTGCTGTCACACTGAACATCCCGCTGAGCCCCGTTCAAACTTAAAAACTTTATATGGAAAGAAAAACTAATCGTACAATATTTGTATTAAATGGCTGAATCTGATTCAACTGACATAATTCTGAGATGAGTACAGCCCTAATCATACACAAACCTTACTCTGCTTTCATGCCATTATTTGCCCCACTGCCTTTCTTAGTGCACAGTGGACTGGGGTAGATACAGAAATCATCACCGCTATGTACTGAATCAAGAATTAATTCTAGATCGTAAATCCTTTGGAATTGAGAATCAATTTTTACTCAAATCGTGACCCCAAAAATCAAAATCAGAACTAATAATAAGATACAGAAAGATTCACACTTCGTAATACCACACATGCCAACAAGCAATAAATAGTTAAAAGCTTGCTAATTTTTATAATATAAGCAAAACTGAAATTGCAAAAACTTGATAAAAGCAGACTGAAAGACTAATATCAGCTTTGGAAATGTGGGGCCTTGATAATACGTATTTGCATACTTAAGTAGATTTTTAATAAAGTATCTTAGCAATGTCATGCTCTGTGTGTTTCTACAGTTCCTTCGGGTCTGTCACAATATTCAAACCAACCATAACACTGAGGTCTCATCAGAATATTACGTCTTGGGGCTTCATAACACTTATTTGCATACTTTAGTTTAATAAAGTGTTGTACAGTAGAAGTGCTGTGACATGCTGTATGTGTCTCTGGAGTTCCTTCGGGTCTGTTAAACTACTCAACCCAACCAGTACACAGAGGTATCAATGGAATTTAATACTTGGCAGCTACTGGTGTACATCACAGCAGAAGTGACTGTCTATAGCACATTTTATCTGTCACTGACTAACCTTACCAGGGGGGCCACAGCACAAAAGAAAAACAACATTAACATCCTGTTGACCTATTGCCATGAAATATTTACAACAAGTTCTTTCCTGCTCCCATATTATACAAGCTCCCACTCACTCTGCTGTCAGACAGGAGAGTGTATTTCACGCTCAAATAACTAGCCAGGTGCTGAAGGCGCTACCGGTGCCACGACCCTATGTCATTTCTAAATGCCACTCTCCAGCTTTTTAATAACTGCAACCACAGATATATGGTCACTATCCCACGGGACCACTTAAAAACTAAGGGCCAGCTGAAAACATGCTTAGTCTTTATATCTTGCCATTTTCAAGAGGGGGTCCAGAGAATCATGGTCTCCGCGAGAACAGACCTGTAAAGAACGGGAAGTAGTTTTCCGAGGGGAGATGTGACAGACGTATCGATATCACAAACCCACTAGCTCTAATTAATTTCCAAGGGCTCAACACTGAGTGAGCTTCGTCCACTTTTGACGGAAGCAAAAGGGCTCACAAACTACTTTGATTGGTAGCCAAGGGACGAGAAATTGTTTGCCAAAGGTAACAGGAACTTTGCTCTGAAAATGGCATGCTGACCTCTTGAATTGACCTCAATCACTCGGTCCTGCTGTGTCCCACAATCCCCTCAACTTTTGGCAGTTTCCCTGCGTTACCACGGTGATGGCCTAATTTGGAGAAGGTTGTGGGAGTAGAGAATGCAGTCAGTCATTGCAGAACAGAACCTGGGACTTCAAACCAAGGATTTGGCCCTGTGACCTCCGCTTCCTGCTTTGTTTGTGTCGTTGCACTGAGAGAACATCTAAATTGGCTTGGCTTTTGTTTTGGCTTTGTATTCCCGGAAGCACTCGGGAGGAAGACTTTGTGTAAGTGATGCTATTTATCCAGAGTCTCTGTTTGAAGCTTTTTTTAAAGGACTATTTCATCCAAACTACAATAACACAGCTGTTTACCCCCTATCTGTGCGGTATATAGCAATGTAGATAGTAGATTTCATTTTCTGTGCAGAGGTTTGAGATTTGCTGTTAACCCAGTACACTGGTGTGTGGGGGAAGGGTAGGCGTGGGTGATGTTTGTGGTGCTCAAAGCATCAGAAATGACATTTGAAAAGCTTAACAGCAACATTTCTTTGCAGAAATAAGGTCCTGGATAATCCGCAGACTTGGCTGTGAACTGTTATTACTGGAAACTGTTTTATAAAGGAGAACTAGTCTAAGAAATTGCCCAGAGCATTGTTTCTGGAAGGACACATTGCTGTTGTTGTTGTTGTTGTTTTTCTTTTTTTCCCAAACAGCACTTCAGCACTTTCAGCAGCACAAACAAAAGTCTGTTCACCTTCTATGTCTTGGGAAGCAGAAATGTTGGATACCTTAAACCTTGGCACATATAACCAACACTACTTGCATGGCTGGATACCACTAGAAGTAAGTGAGAAAACAGTTTTTCAGCTATTTCAGTGAAGTGACCATTTCATTATTCTGGTTTAGGTTCATCACATGTGGTGGTGGAAGCTACAGGTTCATAGTTATTGTCAGGCTTGCATGAACACACACACTCCTTATCAGATTTTAGGTTTTTAACTGTGAATTCATGATGGGAGAGTCAAATACTTTAACCTAAAACAGTAATGTCGCTAGGTAGGCTTGCTGCCTACCCTATCCCTGACACATTTGATTTGAAAGGACGCAGTAAACTCACCACAATTGCATCCTGGGGTTGTATCTTATTATTGTCCCCAATAACACAACACTGAACAACAAATCTGTGTCGAAATCACAGAAACAGTGGCATCGCATGAGAGTGAAACGTGTGTTTTGGGTGTTATCATTCTCTCAGCGATGCGTCTGTGTTTTGATTCGAGTGCTCTGCACAGATCCGACACCTGACCATTTGCCCTCCCACCATCATCCCAAGCCTTCTGTGCGGCAAAAGCAGTTCATGGTTTCGTAAACAAAAATGTTCAGACTTCAGATTTGATTTAATTTTCAGCCACAATTTTAACATACATGAATATAACCATAATTATAACCACTTAACATCAAACACAAGTTTAAACACTGCAATTTGTCAAAAAAAAAAAAAAAAAAAAAAGAAAGAAAGAAACAGCAATCAGTGTAATAGCGTTTGTATAGTTTGTTATTCCACTTGTCATACTTTCCATAGTATGATGTTTCTGTGTAGATTTGTTGGCTCAAGGGCGTCCTCCCTTAGAGGAAGTTGACAAATGCCACTGGCAGTTTTGCCAGTTAATGAGAGACTGGGCCAAGGTGAGTTACAAAGCGCAGCACTGTGTACAAATGTTGTGTATTAATGCCTGTATGTCTACTGTGTGGACATTATGTGCACTGCGATTTATGGAAATGTTAATGAGAAGAGTTAGTAGTGCTTCTTAAGTGTTAAAATGTTCAAACAATGGCGCAAAGCACTCTCTAAGCTAGCTAGAGACTCTGTGCTATCCTTTTTTCCTTTTATAGTGTGCTGTGTGAGCTGCCTTAGGGAGCCAACTGCATGACTGACCAGTGCATATTCTATTCATGTTCAGGTACATATTTTCCCATTATTGGCATTGTTCTATTATTTGTCCAATATATTATCTGTTCCTATTCAGACAATAAAATGTGGCATAAAAAGATAAACAAACCTCCCACTCATCATTCTTTACACAACGCATAGTCGAGGGGTTGCTTGTACTTGCAAGTTACAGTGAAGAGCAACTGAGCGCGGTTACACTGGTGGCAACAAACAGTTCCCCATCTTGGTTCGGCATCAGCAATACCCAGAAAGCACCCCACCCCCACCCCCACCCCACCCACCCACCCAAAAAAAGTAAAAACAGGATGACACGGATATGAGATGTTGATGACTATGCAGCTTTATTGGGTGAACAAGACCACAGTGGTGAGGCAGATGATTATCTCATTGATAATGACACAATATTGGTGGATGGATTCCCAAGACCTTCAAGATGAGGAAGGAAAAGATTGGGTTCAGGGTAGTGATGCACAGTGGGTTAAAGTGGAATGCAACAATAGCTCTGATAATGATCGGTGTGGAAAAAAATAGTAAATATAGGACAACTAAGCCTGGGCCAAGAAAATTCCAGTTAAAAATAAAAAAACAAATCTGGGATAAGATCAAGTACAAAGTGTGATCCTCCAGGGCTTGGACTAATGTTATTACAAGAAGTCCAGGAAGTACAACCCTTGCTGTACTCTGGTTTTTAAATATAGTCATATGAAAACACGCCACAGCAGGGAAAGTTCATGTCCTTATTCAAAGACCAAGGCAGTGGGGATTTTTTTCAACCTGCAGAGCAGCCTAACTCTTCAAGCTAAAAACAAAAAAACCTGTAAGCACTCTAAATCAGTAAACATTGGAGTGACACGTCTTTTCAAGGTAAAACATCTTGAAGGTGAGATGCACCTGGGCCTGCTGACTACAACAGAAAAGACAAGGTCACAAAAAACCCTCCTTAGCTAAGGTTGTCTGATAATAATGTAAAAGAGATTTTTCTAAGGGCTTCTTCACTTGCCCACGTGCTAAAAAAAGATGTGAGATGGGGTCTAAGACATATTACAGGTTGTTTGACGTCAATATGTTTAGAAGTGAGAAAGCTATTGGAATTACAACCTTGAACTGTGCATAATTAAATAAGTAGGTCATTGATAACCATGATTTGCTGAGGTATTTTTGTAATTATTTTACAAAATCACAGGTGTGAGATGTTAAGGGTCTGTAATGAAGTGATTTGACATTTCTATGTTCAAAAACAAAGGAGTTATGAAGATTGGAATCTCTGGGTACAGACCTATGGACAGATGGCAAATCATTCCAAATCACAGCCAAATATATATCCACTCCAACATATCATATACTGTTATTACTTAGTGTGTAAAGTATGTTGTGAGATTTGAAAAGGGGCAAGGGTCATTCCTCTGCCCAAGGATAATAGATCTGCCTTTCTGTGGTTCTGTCAGTGCTGAGTATATTATTGGACAAAATTGTATATGTTTATATCCAAGATTATTTTTCAAGTAATGGTTTGATTACAAGCTTTCAGCATGCAAACAGAGAAGGGCATTTAACCAGCACAGCATTCATTCAAATGACTGATGATTGGCTAAAGAGCATGAATGACAGGAGGCTGGTGGGTGCAGCGATGGTGGATTTTAGTGCTGCACTTGATGTTACTGATAATTGTCTGTTGCCTAGAAAGCTCAAATGCTAGTTTTAAATTGACAGTTTTTTCCTGGGTGGAGATTTACTCATCCAGGAGAAGGCAGTTCCTCAATGGTAGCCTTTCTGATCACAAAGAGGTGCAATGTGGGGTTCCTCAAGGTTGCTGCTTGGGACTTCTCCTATATTCTTAATACACAAATTATTTCCCATCAGTATTAGATAAATCAAGAGTGGTTATGTATGTAGATGTTTCAGCTATGCAAAGCACAGCATTGACATTTCAAAGGTTAACTTATATACTGAGGTTTGACCTTCAGAACAGTGGCTAAGTGAGTAAGTAAGAAAAAAGAAGTGCTGCTTTCTAAAACAAAATGTATGGTGTTTTGACCTGGACATATGCTGGTCAGTAACCTTCTACTTAGCTCATCACATGGTGGAAAGCCAGTACAAGTTAAAAAGATTACGCTACGTGGCATTGTTGGATGCTAGATTTACATAAACTGAACACACTGATAATACTGTAACTAAAATGGGTTAGAGCATTGCTGTTACTCGGAAATTATCAGGGTATGTAACACCATCATTCTGAGCCAAGTGATCCAAGCTTTAGTTTTGTCAGACCTTGAGTAATGTTTAGTCATTCAGTCATCATCAGCTAAGATAGATCTAAAATAGAAATGCTGTGAAATTGTGCTTACAGTTTGCATCCATGTCTGTGAAAACATGGATGCTTTACACACATCTTCAGCACAGAAGATCTATGCAATCGGCACAGTTTCAACGTGGGCAACCATGATCAGTCACCAATTCAGTATCTGACCAAATGTCTCCCCTTCTGTTCCTGAATTTGATGTTGAATAATAGCAAAGTCACATCAACCTTCACCAAACAATTTTGATCAGTCTGTCGTTGAGTCCAAGTGGACATTGGTGCCAAATTTGAAGATATAACTCAAGGTATTCTTGAAATATCACGTTCATGAGAATGTGATGGATGCAAGGTCACACTGATCTTATCCTTTTGACCAGCAAAATTTAATCAGTTCATTGTTGAATCCAAGTGGACATCTGTGCCAAATTTGAAGAAATTCTCTCCAGGCGTTCTTGAGTTCTCGCATTCATGAGAAGGGGACGTACAGAGATATGGACGAATGTTCAGACAGACGGACAGACAAACAACCCAAAAATGCCTGCAGCCACGGCCATCACCGGTACAGAGGCTAAAAAAAACAACAACAAAAAAACCTCAAACTCAACTCAATTGCTCAAAAAAGATTAGCTCTCAATTACGGACAAATGTCTCCGGTGGCTTCCTGAAGAGAACAGATTACAATCCAGTCCACAATCTTCCTCAGGAATGTCTTAAATGACAAGAAACCACAGTATTTGCTTGACCAAGTAGTGTATATCAGTCATTAACATAATTATCTAAAAAGACAGACCAGTTAAGGATATCTCGTACCACCTAGACCAAGGACAAACCTTCAATCTACTGTAATTTACAGAGCCATTACAGGAAGAAACTCTGCCCAGTCATGTTGTTAAAACATATTCCAAAGCAACCTTTAGGAAAATTTGAAACTCAATGTAATTCACTAAACTAAACAAAAACTGAATGCTTTATCTTGTTTGCTGATTTTAGTGTATATAATCATTTGCTGAACCATGTGATGTTGGAGCTCAGGAATGACATCAAGGCAATGGCTAATGGGGATCCAAATAAACTAACGGCAGATCTAGAGCATAGCTACTAACTAAAAGAAAAGGTATTTTTCAAGCATGTAATACAAGGTGGATATTTTTCAGGTAGAATATTCACTCATTTATAAGTGGAATATTTTGTTTTGTCGCCCCCAAAAAATCAGAGGTTTAAAAGACAATATGAAATACATAATTTACACCTAATGTTGCCTTGGGAGTCTCTGGAGGAGGTAATTTGACAAGGATATTTGACAGGGAACACTTCTTGCATATTCAGTAAAACCGTTTCCATAAACCACTGCTTTGTCCATCCACAGGGTACAATTATTTACAAAACAATAAAAAAGTGTAAAAACTAATTTAAAGCATTACTGTCTCAAAGGCGCACAAAGTACTCTAAATCTCCGTCTAATAGCAAAATTATGATGATTAAAGAGCTCTACGGTTATTCTAATACTTGCCAAAGTCACTGAACGTATCCATTTTGATTGTGGATCATTTTGAAGGCAAGCAGAAAGAACTGTTTATGACCGGTGTTATCTGTTGGTGTGTTTACAGTATACTTGGAATTTATTCCCTGGACAGAGGAAGATGAGTTCTGCCTCCTCATTCTCTTTGCAATTTTTGTCCATTGGGGACCGATGCCATCAGTGTTCCTGGCGTTGTACAAGATGTTCCCTTGCATAAGAGATTTCCCTGCTGATGTTGTCCTGTCATTTTCTTTCTTGTCCATAATATAATGTGACGGTGTGGTGTCCCACACAACATGCTCTATCTGAGAGGCCCGACAATGTCCTATGTCTCCACCCACCCACACAGCCAAGCTGTGATGTTCTTCAACACCCAAAGCTGTTTTCACTGATGGTGCGAAGTAAAAAAAGAGCCTTTTGCGCTCCTGCACCAGGTGTTATTTAAATATTTTAAGTGCAAAGAGATTCTGCATCTAGACACGTTTACTTGACTACAAAGACAACCCACAGAGAGGCATACAAACCTAACATGTGAATGAAACGGTTGTTTGAAAAGGTCAATTTTTACCACTTCAAAATACAAATTTCCTGTTATCTAATGAAAATTAACTTGGCCCAACACTGCACTGATAATGTGGGCTTGTAAACCTTTCAGCTTTGGTGTAACACTTTCTTTGATGCTTGAACATAATTGTTATTATGAGTTATATTTTGTGTCAAATGGGGCAAGTAAATCAACAACTAATTGAAACTGAACACCAATTATCCCCCTTGTATAGTAGCAGAGTCACATGAAAGGATCCACACTTTTATTCAGCTAATAGTTCTAAGCAAAACAAAATTCAAAGATCACAAGGAGCTGTTGTATTCTGGGAAAAAATGAAATGATGATGTACCAGCAGCTTTTTTCACTCTGTCACCACATCTCACACCTATCATTTCTAAATCTGCCAAACTACCTGTTTAACAATAGTAAGCCTACATGGGTGCAATTATATGGGCTTTTGTAACTGATCCAAATGTTTTTGATTTGATGTTGCACTAATGTTTGTGCCTCATGTCATGAGAAAAATGCAATGTGCTTTGATGCTGACAGACAAAAACCTGAATTTGGGGCCTGTGTTTGTCATTCCCAACTTTCAGAATCAAGCACCAAAGAAGGACATAATCTAAATTGGGAAGAGGAGGGCACAGACAATCTGGTCTCTAGAGGACACTGCGGAAAAATGTAAATTGTACAAGCTATAGCACTGTACAGTAGTTTTAGGGAGAGAGGGATTAACCTCTGGGCTATGAACATTGTTGCAGTTGTAATAAGGTTTTCCTGATTGAATAAAATGAAATACACCTGTACCTGTAGACGCATTTCAAATTTCTTTTTGGATTATTCGAGAGACATTGTATTGTTTAATCTGCATTGTACTGTTGTACAATGCTGATCATAGGTCGTTTCATTTTTTTTCCAAATTAAATACTGTGCACAATTTTTTTGATAAGGTGATATAGGTATTGGTCAAGGTTGCGTACAGATCACATTTAAATTGATACAGGTACTTTACTTTCTCTGTAACAACAAAAAGGGTTATTTGAACAAGCTGCAGGGGTGATGTAGTAAACTAAAAATAATTCTGCTCCTCTGTCCTTTTCTACGTACACATAGAGCTGATCTTCTGTCTCCTTCTGAATGGCAGGGACACTGCTACTCATATCCTTGACAAGTGAGCACTCCGTTTTCCATTGTGAAAACCTGAGTCACTGGTATGTGATTTTGTGAATGTATTCTATTGTACTTTTAATATTGTGTCCTTGTACAGGTTATTTTTCTGTGGATATAACTTAATTGTTAATATGTGTGTCTGTTTGTCTAGCATGGATACTAGGCCATTTCTAAAATAATATAGAAAAGACAATAGACCAGACGCCAAAACTACTGCAGCCAATCGGCGCTGCAGTGATAGTTTTGGCTCTCTTGGAAGCCAACGAAGTGGCCATGGAAGTCTGTGGCCAGCTTCCTAGCTTTGGGGCAATTCCACTTCCTGTCTGAGGCTGAAGTCAGCAGCACTTCCACCTCTTGTTTTAACCTGGCGTTCTCACCCAGATGTGCTTTCAGGTGCCAAAAATGGCACCAGTGGATTTAAGGTTAATCGATACTCAATAGTATTAACATAATTCAGCCGCTTTGAGAAAAGCTGGGGAACCTTTGTAACCTTTTTACAAAACAGAACTTCTCGTCATTCTGGTGCACATGGTCAAACTTCTTTTTTTGTTTTTTAATTAGTTTTGTCCATGAGGACATTTGGGAGGGGGTTGGGTGTAACTGAACTGAATCTTGTTTGTGAGGAAAAAATAAATTAAAAACTCAATAAATATATTGCTGGGGAAAAAAAAAAATTCCGACAGTACCCTTCAAGTACCGAGATTGGTGCCCAACCCTAGTACAGGTGAAGTGCAGTCATGCAGTTTAGCAACACTGTGTTAATTACATTTTCTGTTGGCTTTAAAGGTTAATAAAGTGATAGTTTCTGTTTTCAAACAAAAAGTATTCCTTATAGAATACTACTATTTGTACTACTAATATCTCCACAAATAATAATGACAAGTATAATCAATCTCACAATACATTGCTGAAATGGACCAACACCACAAACCTGTCAATCAGAAAAGAGGCCAAAAGGCAAAGAGGCATGATTCATAATTTTTCCCATGGTGTTTTAATTTGAAATCTAATATGCAGTCCTGTATGATAAATGTTGTATGAATGTGTAATCAGGCGTTTATAAATGTTAAATTGACATGTTGAGAAAGTGTGATCAAACATGTCATGAGCCTTTTATTAATGTGCTGCACAAACCCTGAACAAAGAGTTAGCCATGCGCCACTGATTGACAGACTGAAGTTATTGCACATGATCCGCTCTGGCTGATATGTCTCCGAGACTGTAAATATATCTACTGTGCTTGGCAGCGACTACTGTTCAAAACATCACTCGCTTTCTTTTCCGCTCTTGATATTTGTGATGAAGCGGTGGGTGTGATAGAAAATCTCTCTCATCCTTTTCCCCCCAGTTAAAATGGAAACCAGACAGGGAGGAAAAGAGAGTGGCGGGCCACAGCAGCTTCCATCACTTATCCACCACTCATGCATGATTGAAAGGCCTCTGCAAGCTTGGAGGACTGCATCATTTATACCGGGCTCCTTCAAAAATCAAGAGGCAAGCAGCAGCTATAGTTAATATTGACAAAGCATTGACTTAAAAAAATTTAAAGGCAGAGGAAAGTCTAAATAAAGTACAAGTTGATTCCCTCTTGGGTAAAGCTTAGACTTTTGTCTTCTCTTTTTCTTCTGCTCCTGCGCTAATCTTTTAGATGGATTCAGCTAAATTGTTATAGTCTCCTACGGAACATAAATGGAGAGCATCCAGGGATTTGGAGCTGCTATTAGGGAGACAAAATGATCCATCAAAGCAGCTGCTAGGGAAGGAACTGGGAAAATAAGGATGATGTGAGAGAAAGAGCTATTTTTGTAGGGATGCCATGTGGTGTGTTTTTTCCTCCTATTCCCTAGCTTTCTTCGTTCCCCTGCACTGGCAACACTACTGTGGTGAGCTAATCTGTGTTCTCCTGCCCCATGCGTGCTCCATACATTTGGTCTTCATCAAACTTGCATTCAGTAAAAATGCATTAGGCTTAGCCCATCAGACCACCGACACGACCACCACCTCGGCAGCAGCAGAGTGTCAGCCTCATCAGGCCTACACTTTGAGCTCACACATGGACGATCACAGCTAGAGACTGTCTTTCCATCTCCTCCTCTCCTGCTTCGTGTCCATATCAACAGCTTTAGGTTGAAGCAGTGGGCTTTTGCTCATCAGTCAGAGCCCAGGGGTGTATGATGTTGAATCTGCATTAGATGTCTGGCCAGGGTGAAGAGAGAAACTGTTGATGGGGGTGGTGGGAGGTAAAGGATGGGGGTCACCACACTGATTAATGACTGAAAGCAGCAGAGCACCACAGTCTCCATTCCCTCCGCCTACACCACCCCTGGAAAGAGGAGAGATTTATCCAGCCTATCACTATAGTAGAGCCCCAAGCCTCATCCAGTTGTGTTGCCGATATCAAATCCCCACCCCCCACCCCCAGCAGTGAGATTCATATCACTCAACTGAGCTTTTGTTTTAGATGTTTGGGGTTTTTTTTACTCTCTGGTCCCGGAGATGGAAAGCTTGCACCTGTCAGTCACAGCTGCAGCTGGGTTTTGATGCCTTTAAAAGTGTGACATCGTGCTGTGATATGAGACAGGAGCACAGGTTCAGGCTGTGGCTGTTGGCCCGCTGGGTTTCCAATGGGAAATGGAAGCCACTGCAGTGTTTACTGTTTAGTTTTTGCAGCCTTTCCTCACACTAAATAAATCCAACACAGCCGAAAACAACTGTGGGAAAAAGGGAAGCGTCTACATAGTCTTATCTCCCGAGAACAAGAATCATGAATCAATACTGATTTTTCCTGTTTCCACTCCTGCAATCTGGCACAACAAAGGTCATGAAGACTCAAGAAATGCTGGTCTTAAATTCAGCTTGAGGTTCAGTAGTAGTAAAAACAAATCATTGAGAATAAAGACTGCAAGATAAAACGGATAATTAATGATTTTAAAAAATGTCTCCGTCCCCAAAGCTTCATGCAAGTCATTATATTAATCAATATCTTTTAGCAAAGACATAGATAAGATGCAATTTAATGACAAGAGATGAGATGCAACCAACTCATGTAATAAACACACAGTGTTGCAGATGCAAACACACACACACCTCTTTGAAAAAAATGTGTTCAGTGCTAAAACACAGACCGTTCTTCTCGCCCTCCCACATATTTTTAGCATGAGGTTGGCTCCAGTGTCCTCAGGGTCCCGTCCTTCAGCGCTGTGCAATTCTGTGATAAGACTGGTGATAACATCTGGCCACAAGATCAAGAATCAAAGGGACGAATCCTGCCAGGTGGGTAGGAAAAAAAACTGATAAAATCAGACAGAATATTTAAGAAACACTACACTTAAGCTTCCCCACTGCTCTTATCAAATATGTCTGTAATATCCTGTGAATTTAATTAATGACTCACACAGCTCTGGCAGGAATTATCACGCTTATATGGTGAAGGTACCTATTTTTCTTTTAAAGTGTAATATAATGTGTTTAAGGTGTCAATCAATGCTCATCGTTTTAGTTTTCTGGGCATAGGAGGATGTTTTAGATCGTAACTGTGAGGCCTTATTATATCCAGAAAGTGAGGGAAAAAAACGACATACATTATACATAAAACAAGCTAAGTGAGATGTGTCACTGTATAATTTACATCTCATTGTCATACTTACAGCCAAGTGGCTTAATTACACTGTCAAACAATTGTAAAAAGCCTCGCTGGGAGTTGGAACAGCGCTCCGACAGCCTCTGTGCCTTGACCTTAGGTCCCTGCTCTTGGACGCTTCCTGGGTACTGATGCAGAAGGCTGACAGGGCTCAAAATAAACCTGTCTGAGACTCAGTTGCAAACTTTTCCTCATTTATACTTCCTCCACACAACCAAAAGGGGCTTATCGTCCGAGCTTCACGTGGGAATTATCTGTGATTGATTGCTACAGCCTAGATTTTCAAGGACTCACCAGAAGGATGCGTGAGGGGACAGGTATGCTTAGCTGACCTCTCAGGCCGTTGATTAATGCTGTGTGTACTGCTGATTTGTACCACTCTGCCAGAGAGCACTGAGAGAGGCTGTGGAACACATGGTCCTCTCTGCTTTGATAAAAGCAGAGCAGGAAGAAACACACCCCTCCTCCATCCTCTTAGAGGCGATGGAGGAGTGATTTAGATGGTGAAAACACTGCAAGCAGTCCACCCCTGTGCTCTGACAATCTATACTGTTGCTACCAACGCTGCTTCCAATAAGTGGCCAAGACGTTGCCTGCAGGCTAGCTACCGTAGCAAAAGTGGATGAAACAGGGCTTGCTGACCGACATGAACCATAAAATGAGAAAAGCTGGGGAAACTTTTGTGTAAACACCACAAAATGTTTTTCATAGGTACCTCCGGGGGGGGTTAGCTTCACATCTCTCCTAGGTTTCGGCGGATAAAGAGGCCCATGCTTAAAATCACATCCAGGCACCCTAAGTAGTAATAAGCTACTGAATGGAAACAGCCTGGGAACATGTGGACAGGGCGAGGCAGGCAATCCATTTCATGTGTTTATACTCAAGGCCGAGGAGCAAGACAGGTCTGCGCTGTCTTTCCCCAGGCTAAGGGTTTTTGTTTGACACAGATCGGCTCAACTTTGTTTACCGTTTCCTTGATTTTCTATTTAGTTTCCTCACTGCACAGCTGCGGGGCTAAACACGTGTTTGTGTTGCAGAGCTCGGCGCGATGCTGGAAGTCCCTTGGTTCAGAGTTGAGGCTTTTGACTGATGGACGGGTTCCCCTCTGGCCATGGTATCCTGCCTGTCTGCCTACTAACACTCGCTTGTGCAGCATCAGAAGAGAGTCTCAACAGGAAGGGTTGAGAACTTAAGGGAGCTGCTTTGATTTGGTTGGAAGTTTTTCCGTTTAATCTTTTTAGGTTTCCGTGTAGTCCATGCTGGTAATGACTATACAACTGCACAGCTATTAATAAGGAATAATTAATATATTTTGCTGCAAGGTCTAGTTTGCATACAGAACATCAGTCTGCAGCCAAGTGACACTTTACTCAGCGTTATTCTTTTCCTCACATGATACAGCACCATTGGTCTATGCAAATCAAGTGTTACCTCACGTTTAACGCTGTCCAAAGATGCAAATTAAACATTCCACTCTCTGTTTACTTTTTCCTCACCATAGCAGACAAACCAATTTTCACCTTTCTGTCTAATTTTCACCTTTTCATCCACCTTTTAATTTCCTTCATAAAGAGAAAAGGCGGATGAGTGGAGGACAAAAGCATAGCACAGATCATAACCCTGCAAAATATTTTTAAAAGAGCCACTCTGTTATGAGGCGGTTTAAGATGAAGAATGGTAAAACATGAGACAAATTGCTACAGGAGAGAGCACGTCCCCTGGGTGTGTGTAGGGGTGGCAGCCCAACTGGATCTACGAGCAGGGGTCAAGGAATCACTTGTGTGGGCATATGCAAACAGGCGCGTATATGTAAAGCGCAGTAACAAATGACCTGTGAGAATGACAGATTAGCGGTGCAGATAGGATGAAATGGCATAGAGGGTGCAGAGAGGGGGTGAGGCACCATCCATCCCAGTCCGTAGGTGATCCATCAGGATGTGCAGGGGTCCCATAAAGGGCAAGCCAGGAGATGTAGCAGGAGACAAAACCCTGTTCGCCAGATGTTGAACGCTATTCCTGGGATGGATCATCTGGCAAGGGTGTGTGCGTCTCTGTGTGGGCGCACGAGAAACAGAGAGCCACAAATGATATGGGAATATCTGAATGGTCGTGCATGTGAATTAGGCTGTGGGCGAGATGTGAGAGATCCAGCTGTGTGTGTGTCTGTATGAGTGTATCTAAGCGAGAGGCACAGCATTACCATGGGAATTCAAGCGTACTAAAGGTAGATGTGAGAGATTTGGGTGTGTATTTGTGCGTGTGTGTGCATATACTCTAGAGAGCGCCAGCAATAGCTGAATGCTTAAGTGTGTGTACGACTCAGGTGGGGGGGGGGGATGCAGGAGCACAAGCTGTGTGTGCGAGAAAGAGTCAGTAATACAGTGGGAATACTTGAATATGTCTGTGTTAGACTCCAGCTGTGCATATGCATGCATGTGCGAGTTACACCCTCACAATTCAAATATGCTCAAGGTTATCGCGTACATTCAGAGCTCTGGTACAGTTGTATCAACCAGCTCGACACAAAGCCTCCATATCCTTCGCTCAGAGCCACATCACAAAGGGTTAAAACAATATCCTCTCTGATAACTCGGGGCTGAATGGGAGTGAGATTTGCTCCGGTGATTATGCAGTCAGACACAGCAGCCACTTTGATGCGTGATCATACTGTTGATGGCTTGAGAGTGCACGGATAAAATGACAGTTTTGTATTCACATATACACCGCCCACCCACCGCCACCACTAAGACGACACACACATATACACACACTCAGATATACACACTAATCCCCAGACTGTTTGCCCTACATGCTAGAGTAAAAAGTGTGCTGAAAATTCCAATCTGGGGTTCGGCTTTGAAATGGACCTCCGTTGCTCCAGGTGCCCGAGGTCGTGAAATCAGAATGAGATGCCTCCTGAGAAGAATGTTTGTCAAACATCATTTTACATTTCCGTCCTCTGCGGCTTCAGTGTGTTTGCATGAGAAAAAGAAAAGGGGGACCATGGGTGCTAAACACAGACAGACATACGCGGACAAAGACACGCACTGGTTTGAGGACGGTGCATTTTGGTTGCTGCTGAGCAGCATGAAGAGACGGAACATCAAAATGCACGCTCACATCCAGCCTCTGGGCCTAAGCTTCAGGCTGCCCATGCAATATTTCTGAGTACACGGCTTCCACTTGCATTGTATGTGTCATCACATAGCAGGAAAGGCACTGATGTCACACAATGTTTAGATGCTTCTAAACATTTCTTGAGGGGCAAAGGTGTTTTAATCTTGTTTATATACTTCATAAAGCAACATAACTTCCAATGCAGCCAAAAAGCCACTCATTCACTTTAAGCTGGTTACAGCAGTGGAGCATACTCATATCTTTTGACAGCATTAGGGATCTATGCACTGGTTAATGGCGCCTCCAGATTGCGAAGGGCTGATTAATTGATTAGGCCCATTAGGAAAGGAGCATTAGAAGTGCTATTAATTTTGCAGCAGCAGCGCCCCTACGCGTGCTGCCGGAGAGCAGATGGCAATGAATGATGTATTTTGTTAGAACAGTAAATATTGACAGGTGCGCCTGGGCGCCTCCTCTAGCTCCCCACAGATGATGCAGAGGGAGAGCACTCTAATTGGCTGTCTCTAGTGAGGAGACCTCTGGAAAGCAGATGCCCTGACCCACTCTGGCCCAAAAAGGGCAAATGAGGAAGTGAGCAGCTTTGAGCCACGCGCTTTACCCTCTATTGTGAATGTATACTATGTGTGGAGGGGGAGTGTGGTTGGGGGAGACGAGAGGGACAGTGTAGAGGGAGCTGATTCTGAATCTGAATGGCTTTGGTTTGGCTTGGGGAGCACTCGATAATAGGTCTTTGCCTGGCTCCACTTTGCCTCCAGTCACAATGGCTCCACGTCATTTCAATCGGAAAGCCAAGAAAACTCATTTCTGAGCAGCCTTGACATCAATTGCACTCTCCCGCTCAGTGGCAATTTTAAATCGATTGCTTCACACAGATCCCCTCCCAGACTTGGTGAAATTTAGACAATTTCAGACACAACACAGACACTGTAAAGCAACATGGAGAGACTCATGAAAGACACAATAAAGTTATATTAGTTGCGATTAGCTGATCTCTCTCTGTCTGAGCATCACATAGTAAAATTTTAGTGCCTGACTTGTATGAAGAAGGCACCATAGGAAATATTTCCTCAGTTCTACAGGGTACACTCAAGGACTCCTACACTGTAAAAAGTTTCCAGCCCACCTGAGGTGCATGTCTTTGCACTGAGAGAAGAAACTAGGGCACAAAAACATATGCAAACACAGCAAGATGTCATCAAGGCATCGATCGTGGGTCTGTCTTGCTGGGAAGAAACTGTGTTGCCATGTGAAAGAGGCATCAGTTTCTAGCCAGGAAGGTGGCCCCCGGGGAGCTGGACACTATCAAGATGTTAAGTTAACCCAGGTCAGCGGCTCCAAGGTGGCAGGGAGCCGCATCATTGAAACTGTCCCCAGCAGGGATGCGGAGTCAGGAGGGTGACTGTGGAGCCCGTCAATGCTACAAATCTAATTGTGGATACTTGATGAAGACAGATGAATAGATTAGATGGACAGGTTAACAATTAATCTACTACTACATACAATTACTTCCATTCGTGATTATCTTGTTGAGTATTATTATTTGAGTAAGAGCATAATTGTGTGGTCAGTTAATATCAGGAAAAGGGCAGATAATAATGAAAAATGCCCATCACGATCTCCTACAAACAAGATGACATCCTCAAATTGGTGGTTTTGTGTCACAAACAGAACATATACAATTATATGCAACAAAGGAAAGCACCAATCCTACTATTTGTGAGACTGTAAGCAGGAAATGGTTGACATTTTGGTTTTATAAATTACTTAAAGCCACAGTGTGTAAGAATTTCTCCCATCTAACGTTGAAATCACATATTGCATTCAAACGGATAGCGCACTCTAGCGCCTCACTGTTTCAAACGCGTATTGCAACAACGGTAGCCGCTGTGTGCCAAAAAGCTATGATAACATTGATGAAACCATGTCATCCGATACTTCATGGAGTATTCATTCAGGCTTCTACACAGACACACACGACGCAAGCTGACAAACCCCCTCCTCACCATGCTGACTGCGTTTACAACGTAGGACTGTTGGGGCGGGTGTAAATCGAAACAAACCAATCACGTCTTGTCTTTTGACAACTGACAAGTGGCTTAACCTCACACACCTCATCCCTGTCCTCACATTACTGCGTCGAATTACTTTTAATTTACATGACCAATTTTTTGACAGACTGACATTGAAGCACTTATTTAAGACAGTATCATTTTCATTCAATCTACAACATACTGGTTTTCCTCCCTATCAAGTGGCAACACAGAGGGAAACAAAACCCCTGTTTTCCTGTGTGACACAACACACAGCGCCTTTTAGTTACATGACAAAGATAACTGGTGTGTGATAAGAATGTGGTTTTTCCAGGCAGCGGCTTTTTCCTTCCAGAGAGATGTGTTGTTATTGTTGTTAGCCAACCAGTTATAGCCCCCAGGAGAAAACCACAGATGATGCTCAGATGAAGTGTCTTCCCCGGAACTGTGGGAATAATAGCTCCCCTCATTCTATCTCCACTCCTATGCTTCCTCTATCATTCTCTGTATTTTGGTCTCTGAGAGCCAGCGGGCCACTGTACCTCCGATTCTACTCCTTCATCCATGAAGACATGGGAAATTAGATTATCTTCGGTCCGTGTGCATGTGTGGGGGTGAGTTTCAATATGGTGGTGCTGGCTGGCGAAGGAGCCGGGGGTTATTTTTAGGGCAAAAAATTAAAAGTATACTCATGATACATAAATTTCTGGGAAAAAAAACAACTCTAAAACAGCACATGATGAGACACCTTATCCCTTTTCTCATTTCAATAATATGTTCTTTTGTCTTACCTTGTATGCTCTCTTAATCTCTTTTTGTTCATTGTGACTTGGTTGACCTTTCTGTCTTCTCTCTTTTCTTCCTCGCTCTATAGCTTAAAAATCACCTGCTGTGTTATTGAACTCTGCAGTGCTTTTTATGGCTGCATGGCGGTGTGCAATACTGTTGTAAAACTCTTTGTAAAGTTGTTTTGAAAAGTGCTACACAAATAAATTTATATTGATAAGAGAGAGAGAGATAGGCAGAGGAGAACATATTAGAACTGGCTGGCCAATATCACATGCTCAATGGGAGGTTAAAATCCCGGCTACAATGGACCTTTGAAAATAAAATATTAACGACTTCTGCTATGTTTCGCTTGCGCACATCCAAACAAAAATCTACTGTAAATCTAAAGAGTTGAGATTGATGGAGAGCTTCCTCTGCTGTTTGACTGAGGCGGACGCTCAGGGTCATGCTGAGAGATCTTTCTTGCATTGCCTTGTTGTGAGCAGAGAGAGAAAGGAGAGAATGGCAAATGAAAAGTCAAAACTTTCCAAAAATGAATGCTTTCAGCTTGCTTGCATCATTCCACCATATACTGTATATGCAAAAGACAAGCAGAAAAAATGGTATTTAGACTCAAACATAATGCTCTCCCAGTGAATCATTAGCAGAGCCGATCCCTGACGAAGAGATGCTTTCCAGCAGTCTCTCTGTATTTCCAAACATTAAAGACAAATGCAATTTGGGTCTTTAACAAATGTACCCTGTGGAGTTTTCTCTAAACACAATCACTTAGGTCTATATGTGGCACTACTCATGAAATCCCCTTCTGTAAACCCATTTCATTCCTCATAAAAACATTTAGAAAGCCTATTTTTGATTATTTAAACACCTGTATTCTTCTTCTTTGCATTTTGCTTGTGCACTCCTACCTTCCTTGGCACATTCACCAAATTGTCATGTCATCGGCATCCTTGCCCATATGCTAGCAGAGCATGAGATACAAAAAAAAAAAACATGGATTGCTGATCATTACATTTCTTCTCAGTACTGCTAGCGGTCAGCTACATGGTACCTTAAAGCATTCATTTAGTCCATTACATGACTGACAGGATTGTGCTTGGATTCTGTGTAACCGAGCACATTATGACGCCTGGTTGCATTTCGGCCCACCTGCCTAAACGCAATTTGGGCTCTCCGCTGATGTACTACACCACATACTTTCATTATTTAGCTGCATAAATGCAAATCAAAGCACGGGCGCTCTGAGGCAGGGCTTGTGGAGGACAAGGTAAATTGAGGTGAAGAGGAAGAGGTGAGCCATTCTTCCAGTGTCCTTCTCTAAGCCTTATTACCCGGGAAGAAAATGAACACAACTGATACAATATAAAGGGCTGAAAACCATGGCTATCTCTAATACAGTCTTTTCCCTCAAACAAAGGGAATGAAATAAGGTCTTTGTCAGCAGTTAGGGCATCTGTCTTCTTTCCCTCCTGCTCGCCTTGAGATAAAAGAATCAGCAAAGTAGCATAATGATTGTTAATGGGATCTTTATTAACCAAATTATTGTCTCGGCTGATAATTGCTTTCTCAATGTCATGTAACTGTGTTTTACACTGCCATTGAATTAATGTTGGGCATTTATGGAGTTTATTAGCCAACATCAGCGTGGCTTTCCATCACCTCTTTGATTAGGATAATCATGTAGATTTTACTAGACTGAGTTACACTGTTCACATCCCCACACAGAGCATTGCAGACTTGGGACTACGGTAATTGTCTTGCTTTGGGAGGCTTTGCACAGCAGTGCAACAGCAGCCTTCGCACAGTGTAACCTAATGAGAATTCAAGCCGCGTGTGTGTTCATGTGTGCACATGCATGTACATGTACGCATGTGTGCATTAGTAAACACAGGCATCCATCTAAAATACCATTGTGTTGCAGGGACAGAGATGAGCTTTGCTTCTTTTTAATTAGTGGCCCAGCGGACTTAACCCCACCTCATCATTCTGCCTGAACTAAGGCCCTACGATTAATTGACTCCTCGGAGTTGTCATGGAACTTCATTTCCTGAGGACACTCTGAGTGTGCCTCTGAGTTCACAACACATTTTGCTTGCACAAATATTGAGTCTTTAGTAATGACATATGGTGAAGTCCTACAGGGCTTTGATGTTCCATTTTTCCATCTTCCTCACAGCCGTGAGATGTACTCATCTCTCTTAGGCTGACTATAAGCTTAACAACTTATCATAAAATGTACCTTTTCCCTCATTTTTATGCCTATTTCTATTTCCCAACTCGTTACAGGTTTAATTGTTCTTTTGAACTGCCAGAAAGTTGCGGGCTGCCCTCAGTTGGTGACTCTATTACTGTTTCCATCCAACTGTCAAGAGAATCTGAATTGCACTTTTGAAATGTCAGAAAAATAAAATGCAAATTAGGTGCATTTTCATTAGCTGGGTGTAAGGGAATAGTCTTTCAGAATATAACTTGGTAAGACAGAAAATAGACCCCGTTGAAAATGTAACAGGAAGAAAAACATAAACTGTTTTAATGCTACAAACAATACTGTATAAAAACTTGTTATCAGTCTTTGCTGACTGCAAACATGTCTGTCGTCTGCGTCAAAACCTCCATCACAATCCTCCATTTCCATCCATCATAATGTGCTGTTTGGAATCCTATCATTTCTAAATGTTTTAAACTGAACACTTGCACTTATTTTAATCAGGAATAAGAGTGACCCCACCAGAGTATGCAAAAAAAAAAATGTTTTGCATGCTATGATTAGAAATGCCAGAGATGATGTATGAGGGGCACCTGAGATGAGAAGGTACCATGGGATGCAGAAAGCAAGCCATGGCAAACAGGCACACTCCTGCCTTAGGCTACACTTATATATATAGACCTGGGTACTTACAATTCCCTAGCATGGAGTAATGGTCCTCGATCTGCCAAGGAATGTGGACTTCTAAACTCACGAGGGGATCTTCTGAATGAAAGAAAAGGGCTGAAAAATAAAATGAGGTTTCTTCCATATGGGCATTGCTAGATAAATATTTTCATCTAACAGCTATGGCAGATGAATACAAACTTCACTGGAGCTTTCTGAAGTAAACTTTGCCCACTTAGTTTATCCCTTTTTGCCCTTTCTCTCTAAGAGCGTTTGGGCTTAAAGTGGCCGGTATTATTGAACCAGAGAAGAAAATATCAATAAAAATACCTTTAAGAGTAAATTACAAACCTCTGTACATTTTTGAAAGCTTGTGTTGTGTCATCAGCCATAAAACATTACCCAGAACTCCTGAACAGCTTTTAAAAATAAAGAAAACAGTATTCTATATTTTTCTTTCCACCAGAAATACCCATGAAAAGACCAAAAACTGTTTTTGAGTCTATACTTTCATCAAAGAAAAATTGCTGGGGACTTGTTTCAGCTGTAGATTTGGTGCGCAAGCAGTAGTTACGACAGCAGGATGGTGTATGTGGGAGCTTAGACTATAATAAGGCCCTATGATTTCTGCTATGTGTAAAACATGGAAAGAATTGTGGAGTTTGATAATAAAAATGGAATCACTGTAAAATGCAGAATATCATGGAATCAAATGAACACAAAAACACCATGCTGCTATGTTTTGGTGTCATTTAGGGGCATGCTGCTTCTTGCCTCTGCTCTCTGTGTTGGTGTATCAATGAGGGCAGGGCTAAGCTCTTCCACACACACCAGCAGGGCTGCAAACACCAGGCAAACACCAGGTCAGTTGTTGGCAAGACTTCGCTCTGCCCTGCCTGTGTTGTCTCCAACTTTAGCATCGGCTGGTTTGACCACCAAGAAGTGACGACGAGCTTGACTGCAATCTTTTTCTCAGTCAGCGAAGCTGGATCAAATCCTGTCCTCCTGGATCAAGCTAGCCATCGCTTACATCTCCGTGGTCAAACCAGCTGCAGCTGAAGTTGGATTTTCCCTGTGCTCTGACCTATTAATGCATTAAAACAGCCAAGGATACACATTTGACTATGTCCACTTTTCAAAATAGGGAGTAATAGCCTAAATATGTGAATAAGATTAACTGGATTATACTCACGGGAAGTATAAACATGTTACCTGCTTCCCTTATAAATGAAGAAATCCCACCAAATTGTAAGGGCAGTAACTTTAGTCCTTGATGTTATGTTGCTAAAAATAAAATCCTGACAATAAATGTTACTGATGGACCCTGCAGTGATGTGGAAGAGGCCCTTCGAGACAGTTAAGTCATCCAAAAAACTGAAGACTCAGACACTAATGGTTCAATTTAGAGGAGAGCAATATGAGGCTCAGGTGTGAAGCTCTTTATTTTACAAAAGGATGGAATGTTTTTCTTTCTTTGAATAAAAAAATTTCAAAGATCTACTACATCAAATTCATTGGTGATATTCATAAATTTTGAATATTTTCCTTTTGTTGAAATTTCATTCATCTATTACATGATTCAACACTAATGACAAAACGTGCTTCAATTGTAAAAAGAAATGAGAAAATTTTAAAAGGAAAACACAGAATTTTGGAAAAAATAAGAGTCTTAAAAAAATTGTAAATGGATCTCTGCAGCACCCTGATTCAACGTGATGATGAAACATGGTTAATGGACTTGCACTGACTTGTATGGCTCCTTAGTAGTCTTCCGACCACTCTAAGCGTTTTTACACAACAGAGTCACATTCACCCACTCACACACTGGTTGCCAAGGCTGCCACACAAGATGCCACCTGCTATTCAGGTCTAGACATTCACACACATTCGCACATCGTTGGCACAGTCATAAGGAGTAATTTGGGGTTGAGTATCTTGCCCAAGAATATTTCAACATGCAGACTGGAGGAGAAGGGTTGGGCCAGCGTAACATTTTCTAAACCGGTTTGATTTTAAGAGCCAGACTGAACCGGACCAGTATACCAAATGCTACGCACTCAACTCAGTAGATGCTCCCGACTGGAACATGACACCCTGTCCCGACAGCAAACAAGCGCCTGGCTATTATCAAATTGCACCACATAACATTGGAATATGCACTTCTGTCATGTAATGTAAACAAACTACATAACTATCAGCTGTTCACTCAAAATCAGACTGGTGACAAAACCACTTAAAAGATGGGTGAGTAACCCATTTGCCATCATCCTACGAACTACTTACTTTGGGATGTTTTATATTGTGATATTTACGGTAAAATGACATACAAAATAGCCAACAGCTAGTAGCCTAGCTTGCTGTTAGCTATGGTCATTGACATTACCAAAAACTTTCAGCTCCCTGGCGAACTCTCTCAAACCAGCTGAGACCTATGTTGGTTTTTTGTAGTGAAATGAGGTATTGTGTAGACCATTCCTCAATAAATCTGCTGTTCCTTGACAACCAACAAGGAACAGCGAGCAAAACAGGCCGTCCAACAAAAGTTCAGCTCTACACAACGCACCACATCACCTGCAGCCAATTAGGATACCTCTCTTGTTGATTTCAAATCCAAAATGTTGCCATAATGGTGCAGTTTTAGTTTTCTTGAGAGACTCCACCATGTCTCCTCTCGTCACCATTATCACATTAACTTTCTAGTAAACATGCACGGCATGCGCAGCTCTGCCCCTCCCACCTCTATTGAAAACTGTCCTCTTTCATGTTGTTGGGGCTCACGTTGTCTACGTTAGTCCGTTAATAAAACAGACATAATAGTCTGTTCACTTATTACTAATGCAATACAAGTTGGATTTTGGTGCTGTGTCACTGTCAGCACAGGTTGCTGATGTAGGCTACTTTTTAATTTGCCGAAGCGTGTCATAATGACAAATGTCAGTTCCACCAGTTTGCATAAAATCAGACTGGTTTAAGCTTGCACACCAGACCAGACCAGCAAAACCTGAAATCGACCCAACTCTACAGAGGAGCTCCAGTGCAGCGGTGTGGCTTGCTTGGACAAAAATGGAGGTCTATGACATAGAGGAATAAGCTTTATCAGGCTTTGGCTACACAGACAATACTTCCTAGCAGGTTTCATTAGTTAGTCAGATCGTTGTTAGTCATGGTGTAGTCATGGATCTGTTGAAAATAACAAAACTCTAGAACATCATCAGACTTATCCTTCAAGGCCCCAGTATGACATTGCGGTATTGGCCATCTCCACCCAACCGTCTGTACGCTAAAAAAAGGTACAGTCTAATAAATTACACTGTAAACCAATAATGGCTCTGGGCTTTAATTCCTGCTAAATGGTGACCAAAATACAGGCAATACATTTGTTTCATCAGGTATTGGCAGCTGCACCCCGTTATAAATGTCTCAGCAGAATTGTAGGCCGAGTGCAACAGAGGAATTAGTTACCTCTATTTAAGGTCTGCTGCCTATGCTCCCCCATTAAGCTTACACCCACAGATTTATAGGGGAAGGAAGGATGTACGGCTGTTGTGGTGCAATCTTGATTCTGCGACTGAAACTGGAGCAGTGCCCTGTGAACTCAGCAGGAGTGCAGCATTTATACTGAACCTCATCAGTCATACCTGGCTACACACACAACTGCTGCTCACCTATCGAGCGTCATCTCCCTGGGATGATAATCTTTTCCTATAAACTCACTGGAATGAGGATCTCTTTGTAGAACATAACCATTAGACAGTCAGTACAGTCAGCAGCACCTGGGGACTGATGCCAGGATGCAACTAAAGATGCTGCGATAACCTCATTGACCTACAGGTTGATATAGCAGGTGCAATTTCTGTAGGTTTTGTATTGAGCTGTCAGACGTCGTTACGATTGTCCCCGCAGAAGAATGGTGCGGAGGGTTTTGCAGAGTCAGTTCTTGTTATAATAGAAAAACACATTAGTCATTTTATTTTTTCGCACTCTACTTCATAAGATTTCATGCTTAGCTGAATATTTTAAACATTACTGGAAACTATCTGCATAAGTTGCTCCACAAACTCTGCAATGATTTATTAGATCTCTTCTCACATTGTGTATATTTCTCCTGAGTCATTGTTGATGTCACCCTTGAGTTCTTTTATTTATAAAGTGGACAGTTTTTGGGTCTTGTACTAAACCCCTGGATCATACAGTGGACTATTCATCAAACATATTTCGGGGAAGTTAAAAGGTCAGACTGCAGACTGTTTATGTTTTTGGACACAGTGACAACTATTTAAGAATTTCCCCTGGTAAATCTGTCACCAGTGAAACAGTACTGTACGCTCCAGAAGAAACATTCGAAATGAATCAACCGAGTGTAGCACTGCCAGGAATGTGTTGCCATTGATTGATATTTGAAATGAGCCTTATCACTAGTTTTGCTTGTTCATCCAGATGCTAATGTGACAAGACATCATCTCAGCTCAAAACCACATGGAAAAACAGAAGTATGTGTTCGGATGGCGTTCTCTTGTATTGTTGCCCGTATGGTGCGAGTTCTCCCTGGAGACATGAAAAGAAAGACTGTTCTGCCTTTCCTGGACGTCACCTAAAGCTGCACTTTAAAAGGGCTTTTAGTCTAATTCGTTTTCCCACCTCCACAACTACTTCTTCTCAAATTAATGGGCCCCTAAACGTCTATCAGCTGAACACATTTAGCAGTGCTTTACTGTGCCTCAATCACTGCCAATGCTTTCAAGCATTATAATTTTGCTGCTTTGCATCAGTTAGAAACATTCGCTCTGTGCATTAACTACATTACAATTTTACCCAGAGCCCGGAAGACTCACAAAGGAAAAAAAAGGAAAATTGGCTCAGAACAGAGGCACTTACACAAACTTTATGATTATGTCTTTATCCCCTTTCATGCTCTAACATGGGAAGCTTAGATTAGCAATGAGGAATTGATGTCAATCATTACTACTCCATGCAGCATTGCTGTTATTGTAAAATGTGTCACTTCGCCACCAGTTATAATTAGAGTTGGGTACGTTCACATTAGAACTGAGAACAGTACCGGTTCCGCTAGCTGGAATTTAGTTCAGGTACCTTTTTCTGGTACTTTCTCTATAATAACAAAAAATGTAATTTTTGAACAAGCTGCAGGGGTAATGTAGTAGACGTAAAATCGGTTCTGCCCCTCTGCTCCTTTCTAATCACACAGAGTTAATCTGCTGTCTTTCTGTCGGTGTGTGTGTGCATGCATGTGTGTGTCTGCTCGTCGAGCGGTGACACCAAGCTAATACTAAAATAATATAGTAAAGAAAATAGACCAGATGTCAAAACTATCACGGCAGATTGGTGGTGCAGCAATAGTTTTGGCTTGCTGGGAAGTGAGGACTTTGATACCCAACCCTAGTTATAACCCAAGGAAAGAAGAACTGTCAAGAAATGCTACCAGAAGAAAGAGTTCCTGGTCCTCCTCAACTCAATAATACTGTTTATTAAAAGTGCTGTCAGTGGTTTGTTGGACTGGCAGCACAAGAGGACCAGCTTGAGGCACAAGCTGTCTTATTAACAACAAATAAAATAGGCCATCACAGCATGCAATAATTCATAGCTTTTAAAACAAGTTTCAACAGATCAGCATGGTGCCAAAGTCTAACTCTTTTAGTCCATGTGATTTTTGCTCATTGGTCTCAACTGTGCCGCCATCTCTACCTTGCTACTTTTGAACCTCAGCAATTTAGCTACGTAAACAGCTGGCTGAGAACAAAGACTCGGAAAGAACAAAAGCTGTTTGAGTCCAGCTGGCTCCTCAAACATTATCCGAAGAAACCAATGCTTTCACCTTCCAGATAAATGCGGACTCAACTTAGGTCAGACCAAACACGTTTTGGAAATAATTAAAAGCAGTCATGGAGCTTTAGGCCGTCTTGCTGCCTCACAGGCAGATTTGTTTCAGCCAGCACGTTGGGGGGGGGCGGCGACTGGCTGTCGTCGAGGCCGACATACGCTTTGTTTCTCCTTTTGTTGTGCTGTCATGTGAGGATGTCGCAGATCAGCTCCTGCTTGTTTATGCCAGCATCAAGCAATGAAAGCCCGGACGAACACTGTGGTGATACAGCTGGTCTGGGATCGCTGACACAAATGCACACACGCATGCATAAATACAGCTGCTTCCTGGGCTTCTTCCCCTCAAACACACATGTACATGTATACTCATTTGGAGAGATAACACACCTGCAGTATCATATTGCAGACTCGGAGCATGACAAGGATAGGGGTAATCAGATACCCATCTTCACACACAAAGGATAACACACACACAAACTGTATGACAGGAAAAGCCTCAGAAGTCTCAGTATCCCAGAGACCAAACTAGGCCAGGGTTCTCTCTCTCTCTGTCTTTGCCCTTTGTCTGTCCATCTCTGGCTAGTGAGGTGGCTTTTGACTTAGCGGACAGAGAGCAGGGAGCCTCTGCCAGGCTGGAAAGGGATACAAAGCAGCAGCCCTGACAACCACAGAGCCCTTCATTCCCTTTCAAACCAACTCTCATTCAGCCACCAGCCTGCCAAGATCCGGGACAGGAGCAGAGGGGAAGAGTAATTGACCCCCAATTAGATTGATTAGACCATACTGAGTATGATTAATTGAAAATACCAGAATAAGACACACAAGACAGAATCATCCATTCATGATGCACTGGAGTTGCGCTGACTCTTAATCGTTCCCTGGGTAGAATTAGAAATGTATCAAATAGATGAAGAAGTCAATGTTCATCTGGATAAGTGCCAATAAAACAGTCCTCCTGGCTGGACTCATATTTAGCATTCACTGCATTTGACTTTTCACGAGCACATGCTTTGATATCTGCTCAAGGCTGCATCAAGAAGCAAGGCCAAATATGAACTGAGTGTACACTCCACATTTGCAGCAAGACTGAACAGGTTTATATTGATCTCCAAAAAAATTATGCAAACATTCAGATGATGTCTCTTGCATGCTGAATCCTCACGAGATCCATGTGTTAAGTCCGCTTCAAAGTCAAAGTTTAAGGATCTGTGCTACAGCCCTTAGAGCTCAGCTCAAGCTCCAGCCAAGTATAATTGTCTGCTTTTGTTTTGCGGTGTTGGCCATTTTATATGTAATTAGCTGTCAGGGATCGTGAAAAGGGGCTAATTCCCTTTCTATTTTTGCCTCCCTGAGTGGAGGCTATGCTCAAGCCTGACACTGACAATAATTAAAACTCTGCCTCAATGACTCTCATGTGCAGTGTTACGTTTGTTTTCACCCGTGTAATGTGTAATATGGCTGGGCATCACCCCCACATTTCTCTGAGTAATTTGTTCCCCCTGAAGGGTTTGACCGCCTGACAACGCTGGGCCATGATACTTAACCATGCTATCACTCACAAGTCTAGTTAAGAAGTATCTGAACTGGAGGGCTTTCAAAGTCAGCACAACGTGAGCACAGATCATACAGTTGGTATCAGAGGAACTTTATTATTCATGATGACACAATTTTCATCTTTGGCAGCTTAGGAGGTTTGGGGATTCAACAGTGCATCAAAACAGCTCATGTTTTTCATGTTGTTTTCTCCTAATTACCAAATACCTAATGTAATGGGGGTGTAACGGTACACAAAAGTCACGGTTCGGTTCATATGCGGGTTAAGGAGTCATGGTGGGGTGCAAGTTCAGTATAACAGAGAAAAAAATCCAAATGCATAAGGATACATTTCCATCATTTATTTTGAACAGACAGGAGTGCAAGTGTCAAAGTCAGACACAAACCTACTGCTGGGGACTGAGGTAGCATTTTACCCACTAACAACTTTGGTACCATTTTTATTATGAAAATAAGATCCATTTCAAACACTTCTGTATTAAAGCCTTCGAATACTCAGGCCGTTTTTTCGTCCAAAATGGTCACGTCTATAAATAAATACAACCTTAAGTTATGTTAATTATATTTGCACACTGAGCCTCAAACTTTAGCCCGTCATTAAAATTTTTGGAACAGGTTTGTTTTTCTACGTTTTTCACATCCGTCTAGGGCTGTCAAAATTGCTCAAAAATGACGTTCGAATATTCCTTCTAAAAATAACTCATAGGTTCGAACCATTCAAATTTTTTTTTTTCCCGCATTATGTCCACAAGAGGGCAAACTAATACAAGGAAACATAACTACTTGTAGGTATTTTTATTTCAACATGAACGTCTTTGAAAACATTTACATACCTACACATTAAACACATAAAACAATTATCTATAACATTACGTTATAAACGACCGCGGACCTCTCGCTCGCCCCCCCTCTCTGACCCGTGGCCACACCACCCGCGGAAGCGCTGCGAATAGCCTCGAAGCGCTGGACCATGACCGGCTCGTGCCCTGCAGCGATTGTTTCGGCGTCTGGTCTACTTTCTGCACGAGCCGCAAGCGAATGTGTCAAGCCGGGTGACGGAGACAACAGCTGGGAGCAGAACCGCTTGTCGACCAGCGTGGAGAAATGCGCGTCTGATGCCAACACCCATTCGCAAAGAGGACAGCTGCGGTGGCGGGGTTTTTTTCTCCACAATCGAATATCAATTTTCACATTCGAAGGTCCATTTTTTTTTCAAATTCGAATTTAAATTAGAATTTAGAATATTCGTTGACAGCCCTACATCCGTCAGAAGCATTTAGAGACATCTGACCGAGAATCGGTGAGGAAAATGTGGCAGCAGGACTCAGATAGCTACAGCTATAGCCTTTCCCCTGCACAAACACTGAACAAACACATTCCTTAAACGTAACAGGTCACAATATGCTAGAGAATTTAAAAGCATCTTGAATTATATGAAATTAAAAAAACGTCGCACAATTGTTCTGCAGTACCCCAAGTTTTTTTTCATCAAACATTTTCGGCCTTCAACAAAGTCTGAAGTTGTTATCATTATCTTCTACAAATACTCTTCAGAGATACAAAATTTCACCAGAGAAAGATAAATGACTGCAAGTACAAAATACACAATATTTTCGGCATCGCAAAATATTTCAGCTTCACCAAATAATGGATGAAAAGGTTAAAACTGAGTCTGTAGTCTTTCAACCTCTATTTTTAAATCAAATTTTTCCAAAACACAGGATACGTTTCTCTCTCCCAATCTCTCCCCTCCTTTAATTCTTGCATGTTAGTTAAATATTCAAACCACACGGATGAAGGTAAGATAGCTGAAAATGTTGGGTGAACAAAGCACAGTGTAATGGAGAACAGCTATTCATTTTTTTTTTGACTGTGGATGAATGTTACAGCTTTTATCCCTACTAAATTAAATTCCATTATGAACAAAGCTCTCAAGAAAAATGCAGGGGTCTCTGCGGGGGGTTATCATGGAGACAACTAAAACCGTTTGCTGAAACGTGTGTTGAAAACAACGTGAGACTCTTACATTTCTATCACGCAACAGTTCTGAAGAGTGTTGAGTGCCCTACTACTGTATGTATCAAGCTTTACTACAGACCTAGTTTACACACAGTGGATAGCTAATGCTAATGTGCAGGAATGTTTATGCCTGCTAGGCAACAGTTTAGTCCCATCAGTTGTGGAACCATTTGTGTTGGCGAAGTCAAATGAATAATTAAATAAACAAATCATAATCTGTTGTCGCTTATTACGGTTAACTAATAAATGGTGCTTGTAGAACTGTTGTATAAAAGCAATATCACACTCAAGGTTGCACTGTTGGACTGATTATCATCACAGATGTGATGATCTTCGACCGAATCAAAGCCGAGATGATATTCAGGGCAACAGCACTCCATCTCGTGTGATATCGATTTATTATAGAACTGTAGATAAACATTGGTTGGTCTGAATTAGTTTGGGTTTGTTTGGCTGTATGGGATTGTTTATTTGGTTTATATAATTTGATCAGGGCTGATTTGAGTTGGCTGGTTGGTGAGTGGATTACTATAGATGAGGAATGACTAACTTGTCTTGGCTTGTTTTTTTCTATCAAAGACGACTCACTGATGAATGGCTCCATTGAACAGTCTACATTTTATCCCGAATCATCAAAGGAATTTCAGCAATGACGCACTGGCATGCTCCAACCTCACTAATTAAATTGTAAACTCAGATTAGCCTTTAACTAGAGGTATCTATAAAAATAATGAACAAACACAACAATCAGATCTGAAATGAATTTTCTTTCCAGCCATGGCACGAATCTAATTGTAGTACGTGAAATTATGCATCTGGGAACCGACAGCTGTTATTGTAATGATCATCTTTCCCACAGATATCAACACGTCATCATTATCATCATCATCATCATCATTATCATCATCATCATCATCATCATCACCACCACATGTATAGCAAGAAAAGGACTCCATGCCAACATACTTTCACCTCAAGAAACAGGCTCTTTTAGAATGGGAGACCATTGCAACACCCAGTGTGACATGACGATATTCAGATGGCGAATTGCAATCACTTAATCCTATTAGAACCATATCGTAGTCATGGTAACACTTACAATGAAGCACCCATTTGATCAAGATGTCCTTCTTTTGCAAGGGAGGTGCACAGATGTTTGCACTCATGTGAGTAAAATTCAGCACTCACATTGCTTTTTCCTCCATCTCGGAGCCACAGCGTATTATGTAAATTTCACCTCTGCTGTTTGCATATGTGAGTGCATTTGTAATGAACATCATCAGCACTGGTTTACAGCTAACAGTGAGGTAAAGAGTCAAACAGTCAAAGTAAATGGAAAACACCACATTATTACTGTATACATTTGCGGTTCCAGACTTTTAAGTGAAAAGTGTGCTAGTTTTGTCCTTCCATAAAGAGTTTCACTTCACGTCCCCCCCTGATAATGCACACAAATTCTACTCTGCACTGATAAGAGACACACCCACTGCGTTTAGAGAAAATTAAGGTCTGAGACTGACAATCAAGCATGTCAGAGTATTTAAAAAAAATAAAAGAAAACTATTGTTTGGCAGCAATTCTCCAGGCAGGTGCAGCAGGCATCTCTTTTTAATTTGCTACATGCTCAGTATTCAGCCGCATGGATCAAAGGGACACTTAATTTTCCTCCCCTCTCCCCATTATGTGCAGTGAGGAATGAGGCAGACCCTCGCGGGAGCAGATTTGATTACGGTTTATCATTACTGTCACTCTCCATGGTGACAGAGGGGCTGATCCCAGGCCGCCAAGACGCAACCAAACAGATTAGTAAGAGGACCCTTATTTTCTGCTGTAATTTTATGCATCACTTGTACACTGAAGTCTTGTTAGATTTTAATTGTTAAGTGATTGTAAGGCCTATTTCCCAGCAGCCAAGGCTACATTTTACAACTTTCTATTTGTACTTATAAGCAGTGGACGATTACCCAGAAACCACTTTAAACATTAGGCTGAAAACTGAAAATAAATGAAAATCATAAAAATGCGTAAACAGCTGTGAATCAAGCCCGTGTGGTCGCCATCCACAGCACTGAGGCTGACTGCAAATGCTGATGTATGCTGATAACTCTGCTGTTCAATGCAGGCAGGGCAAACCGTGGGCCTAATTATCTTCCATCCAAGTTTGCTGTTGTCTGTTTCCCATTTCTCTCCCTCTCGTCCTCTCTAGTGCATCCTCAGCTCTCACTTAAACCCACCCAAACTCCTGCACAATTGTGAATATTTCCTAACTACACACTACAACCGTATTCATTTCCAATTAGAGACACTATACTTTCATCCCTCAAGTGAAACTGGTAATTTTTTATCCGATTTGCTTCCCTCTCCAACTTTTTTTCTTCTTCCTCTCCTTGTGTGATATTTTCCTGTGTCTACATTAGCATAAGTGCAGCAGTGATCTGCTTCAGGTTGACGGTTTTTAATGGGGCGGCATTTCCATTTCACAGAGGACACATGTGGCGGTGGGATGTCGAGCAGGGCCGGGGGGTTGTGGGGGGTAGCGGGTGAGGGGAAGCAGTACAAAGAGAATGGTAGAGACACTCTGCAACGAGTCCTGTCACCCTTAATAATGCAGCAAGGATAGGGAAGGAGCAGTCATCTTCATCCCTAAACGGCAGACGTAGGTTGTATGCCCCTAGATGCCACAGAGCCTAATTATAAGTCAGAGACTCTTATCCTGTCCATGGGCATGTGAGCGCTGGATCTGAACCACAGGAGAAACTATACGGTCCCTAAGGTCCTCTCAAAAGGCCTCCAGGGAGCACAGGTGACACATAGGTAAGTCACAGAGCCTGAGGGGACAGGGGCACAGCCCTCATGGCAGGGACTTGTCATGAATGTCAGAAGGACTTGACCCAGTTGCCAGATTGAGTGCTGGCAGCTGTCTCGTCAACAGAGCATCTGTCAGTCTTGGCCCGCTAACTCACTGTGTAACAAAATGCACAGGAAAAGGTTTAAAATTCCAGGACAAAAGTCTGACTTTAACCTGAATTTCTCAGATAATGTGCGAGTGTGTGCCCGTGTGTGACTGTGCTCAGTGTGTGTGAAATTTCAAAGGTTAGAGGCAGTGAGCGAGTGTAAGCCGCAGAAATGAATAACGCTCAAAATGGTTTCATAAATACAGAGTAATATTGTGTAAGTCACCAGTGGACTGTGCTTTTTAAAAGCTCTGCCTCCAATGAAAGTTATCTGTGAAGAAACAATCTCCATATCACACACAACACTCCACTTTTTTTTTCTTTTACTAAAATCCCTTTACACTCAAAGCTTTTCACACTTCTGTGTTTGAAAACAGTTACGTAACAAATCGATTTTGACCACACTCGTACCATATTCAAGAGTTAAACAAAGGTCAGCTTGTCAAGAGGAGACATTTCGGATGGCTGATGTTAAACAGCATACTCTGATTAACCAATCAGCTCTGCTCTATATAGGATTATAAAATTAATAAAAAAAAGTAGCAAAAGGTCATATTATAATAGCAAATGTACTTGAACTTATAAATCTTCACATCTAGGCTTATTTTAGCTGCAATTTTTCACATTAATACCATAATCCTCAGGGCTTTTCTTAAAGAGTGGAGACATGAGGCTGCATCATCATATTCTACTGTAGCGTTGAGTGTGTTAAATGCTTATTTGATACAGCTGTGGCACACAATATAGAAAATATGATGGTAATACACTTTTTTTGATAGCACCATCACACACAGGAATTCTAAGAGGAGCACTAAATCTCAATTCTGTGTCTTATTTTGTTTTTTTGTCACTGAATAAATAACACAAAGCTACCATATGCCTCCCTTTATTATTTAACACTGACTTTAGTAAAGGCACAGACACACCAAACCAACGTCTGAGATCTAGTGGCAACGAAGGCCAACTATCACCTTTAGGGCTGCAACGATCAGTCGACTAATTGATGACTAATCGACTATTAAAATAATCGGTGACTATGTTAGTAGTCAACTAATCGGTTTGAGTCTTTTTTCATAGAAAATTCTATAAAAGTACTCCAAAATACTCTTATTGCAGCTTCTTACGTTCAGATATTGGCAGCTTTACACACTCTCCCATGACGGTGAACTAAAACCCTTTGGCGTGAGTACGAAACAAGACATTAGATGACATAGTTTTTGGGTTTGGGAGAGACAGACTGACATTTTTCAACATTTTAACACATTTTTCAATAAAATGATTAGTCAACTAATCGAAGAAATAATCGACAGATTAGTCGACAATGAAAATCGTTAGTTGCAGCCCTACTCACCTCACGTCGCCTGTGTCTCAGACAAAACCTTGCAGTGAACAACGACCACGTAGCATGTACATTCTGCGCCTGTGTGCGAGGAAATAACTCTCCATACCAGCAGGCGGTGGTAGTCTGTATTTGTCATTTAAACAGGGAAATTGTAAGACCGACCAGTCCGATCAAGATGCTAGCTGTCCAGTTAGCCCATTAACAACACAACCCGATGTTGAAAGAACAAGACATCTACCGTGCACCAGTGAATAACAAAACAAACAATTACAAAACATATCTGCTAAAGAGCTCAATAGCTAAAAAAAAATAATCTGACCAAATAAAACAAGTTTGTTCTGATCTCATGCCCTCCTGACTTCCTCACTTCCATTTCTTTTTCATGCACTGAGTTGAACTGCCAATCAGAGGGATTTTTCTCACCAATGGTGTCTCCTGCAGCTAACAAGGGCCAACTAGTGCCAACAGTGCGAGACACACTGCAAAAACTAGGGAGACAGTCGACAGCCGACGGCCAACAGTTGACATGGTGAGTCAGGGCCCTTCGTGATGTGGCAAATATATTGGGGTGGGAATCGCCAGAGGACCAAGGATAAGATATTATCAGGATACGGTATAACTACATATTGCGATATGCTGTGTATTGTAGGGGTGAGTAAACGTGTACACGTGTTTGAGATCATAAACGGTTATGAAAAATCAGTACACGAAAAACTTTTTTTTTTGTTTGTTTGTTTTTTTAGGGGGGGAGGGGGTGATACTAATTGTTGACTAGCTGTGATAGACTGTGTTACCTTCTCCAGTCTGGCGCTCCGAACTGTAGTTGGGAGACACCGGTTTTCTGTAGATTATCTTTACAACTTGGCTCGTTGCTGGTAACCAGCTCTAGGAGTCCATGTAGAAGCACATTTATTTCTCCTCTACAGCAGGAAAACATAACATAACATAACATAACATAACATAACATAACATAACGCAGGGCCTTCTCACAGAGACCATGCTGTAACTGGAGCCTAAACACTAAACATTGTTAACAGACTGCTACCACCCGTAGCATGAACACTACTATTTTCACAGTGCATTCCTGTCCGTACACTCTCTAAGCCGCTTTACTTCCCACAACATCTACTACGTCACACCAACACGGCCACCGTCTTAAAGCGAAGGGCTGGCTGGTAACAACTGTGAATATGACAAGAAATATTGTGAGACAGGTCAGTAGCCTATATGCTCTGTTCTATTAAAACGGCACGTTGGTTAAATGGCCCGTTCGGTTGGTATTCGTATAACTGGGGCTTTACTGGTATAATGCAATAGCATCACCCAGTGGTGAAACCCGTGTACATGTTTACACGAAAAAAATTACCCACTCTAAATGTTTAGAGATTTTTGTAGACAAACTCACCCCTAGTGTATTGCGATACAATATATTGCAAGTTATTACCTTTTTTCCCCCAACTGTAAATTACTACCCCAGGGGAAAACCTCATCATCAATTTTACCTCATAAGATAAAGTTTTCAGTCTGTTCATCTGACTTCAATCATTTTATTGCAGCAAAATGTGACACAAAGCAGACAGACTGACCAACACCGCCATAAAACCTGTCAGAAATGCTGCATACACCTGACAGACTGAATTTGGCAGATTTAACGCCCTCTACGAGGCCAGATTAAGTCGGCAATCCCCTATTCCTGAGCTGCATTTTGCAGGAGGTCTGCAACTGCCATGTGACTTTCGTGTACTTCTCTAGCTCAAAGAACGTGAGACAGCAATCGCCAGTCCTCTGCAATAATGTGTTGTTATAGTCACACGTGAATCTGCTGACCTTAAAGGCCAGGCATCCCAAGTTAATGCCAGCCTTCCTATTGTACTCAAAGATCCTTCAACTTCATGTGTATTGCTACAATATCACCACGCAAAATATCGCGATACTAAATTGTATCGATTTTCTCACCTCACCCCTACAAACATACAGTATGAGAAACATTACAATTGCTCTATTGTCTGTATGATGACAAGACAACACATTCTGCTTTAGCAATAAAAGGACAAATGGTATACTAATGTGTGTGTCTGGGATGTGACATACATACTGTGTAAGCTATTACAATTAACTAGAGAAACGCCTGTGACTGCATTATCCTCTAAATAAAAAAGATGCCACCACAACAACTTAATTTGCAGGGAAACACCTTACTAATGATTGTTTCCTTGAAAAAGCAATACTGTCACATTACCCAGCTACGACAGTCTCATTTGTCACAGTGTTGCTGTTAAACTGTGAAAAGTTTTTGTGTGTTTGTGTGTGTGTGTGTGTGTGTGTGTGTGTGTGTGTGTGAACACTGTTTTTGTGAACTTTATCTAGACAATTAGAATAATTAGTCCTGGTCGTCAGTTCTAATTGGCTGAGTCAAGTCAAAAGCCATTTAAAACAAAAAAACAATTTTGATAACTTATCCCTTGCGTAGCGTTCTCGTTTTAGTTCCCAGAAATGATCAACACTTTTTAGGTAACATTTATGATTTTTCATTTTAATTCAGAATGTCTTTATGTAACATATAATCAGTATGTGATGTGATGTTCAGCCTACATTAGCGTTCATTATTGACAGTTATTTAGACCAGATTCAGAGAGGAAATGAGGGAATGTTTTGTGCTTAGTAAGAAAAAAAATGGTATTGTATGATTTACTGGAGGCCATTTCTATTATGCCACCTTTATGGATGTTCAATGTACCATACTCTTTAAGGAAAGGATCATGGTTAATGTACCTACCTCCACCTAATGTCCTAATGAATCTACCAAAATCCAAGGTCTCACTCCAGCTCTGCCTTTCAGTTTTTAATGCACTCTTAAATACATAAACTACATAGTTTCCCATGTAGTAGCTTTAAAGTGATGCTGCATATACAGTATGTTTTGAATCTGTCCCATGTCCTCACTGGCGCTACATGATGCTTACCTTGAGTGACATACTTCAACTCTTGTTGCCTCTTGTGCATCCTTTTTTACCCATTTCTCTGTAATTCAACCTGACATATTTGGTGTCTTTGGAAAGGTTTGTGTCGTGACTAGCATCTACAAGAAACTTCTGTGGGTTTGAACAGTGCTTGTCCTCGCTCCATGCATTTTAATGATGACACCCCCGGTGGGTGCAGCCAGCAGGCTTTAAGAGGTTAAATCCAAGGAAACTCAACAGCGGAAGTCCACTAGCCACAAAGAAAAAAATCATCTGCAAAGTTGCATCCTCTATTATTTGGACAAGGACATGTGTACTTATGTTGCAAAGGCTTGTGGGAAGGTGAGCGTTGAACATTTGCAAGCAAAGCAGCAAGAGGGACACGTTGAAAGGAGAGCTCAAGTTGTCTATGCAAATGTAAGCAGTCTGAAAGAACCGTTGACTAATGAACTGCCAGGTGTCTTTTTGATTGACGTATGCTCATAAAACATCCCAGTCCCACTTCCACCTGCTTCACCCATAGTCTACAATTTCACCATGGAAAACCTCATCACAACAGACAAAATAAATCTCGCTACCATCAGTTTTCCCAATAATTACAATACATGCCTTTTTAAGCACGGAGACAAATTAAGTCATGCAGCAGCACGGAAGAAAATGTGTGACACTGTGAGAGCTGGTGAAGGATGGAGAGGATGTAGCACTATTCTTTGGTCCAAATCTAATTTAGAAACAGCACCTACGATTAAATCAGTGCACCCTTTACATGCCAGTGGAACATCTTACATTTTGAATGAAGCAATGTCAAGTGTTGGGAGCGCCGTAAGTGGACATGTGGACTGAGACTTGGCTCATGCTTACCATATGGTCTGGGTTGCAGACTTGCCTTATGTGCACTTTGGCAATCTCACACCTCTCAGTGTGTGCGCCTGAAAACCCCCAGTAGTGGTGCTATCAGAAAATTCAGCTTTTTGCACCTCTTCAATAAGACAAAACAACAATCCCTTTGGAATCGGCAAATGCTCCCAGTTTCTCTATGTTTGGCCAAGCCTGGACGTTTTGGCACCATCAACATTGTTTCAAATATCAGGTGGCACTCAGCCTTGTGCAGGATTCCAATTCCCATAGTCATTTTTAGCACAATTGTGTAATTACAAGAGCTGTGCAAAGGGAAGTTTGCACGGGTAAAGTAAAAAAGGTGCTGTAGGACTATATGTAGAAATCACAAAAGCAGCTTCATATTGATGTGCAACACAAAGACTAGTCCTCTGGCAGAGACAAGACACTGGCTATACTTAATGCTGTTTTGTCTTCTACACCACCTACCACTAACTGTAAAAAAATGAGGATGAGACAGGGCTGAGGCTACACAGTTAAAACGAGCTGAGGTCAAGGCAGTAGGTGGGAAGGCACTGGCTGCTATGAAAGCCAGATTTATACATAAAAAGACCTGATTATTACAGAACATCTTGCAAAGATTTTTACATGTTCATATGCAACACCAGACTCCAAGGATAAGCAAGGAACATGCTGTCAATGTTACCTATTCAATAACAATATGCTTTGCAGTTTATTGGCTCCACAGACAAAGAGGGATCATAAAATGGGCCCAGTGATGGCGCGGCGGCCAGCACAATACAAACAGTACTACATAACAGAGGCATAATGCAAACACTGACTTGCTCTCACTGTTTGGAAGTTTATGTAAACTGGTGTGAAATTATATGGCTTTGCTGTGCAGCAACCCAAATCACCAATACACTCCACTGAGACACAGTCACAAGCATTCAAGCCAAGAAAATGGCAGGGACATAACATTCACAAATGGAAAAACAAGCATTTGTACAAAGCTTCCTGTAAAGATCTAGCCTAGGAAATCTCATTCATCAAACCTCCACGCTTTGCAGGTTACAGCTCTACAGCCACAGGCAGGATCACAGCATAAGCACAGCAATGGCACGGCGGCCAGCACAACCCAAACAGCACAACATAACAGAAGCATAATGCAAAGACTGATTACTTTGAGTGAATGCACCGCAATGCAAAACAATGACTTGCACTTACTGTTTGGAGATCTAATTGAGAGCGAAGTCCATCATGCTCCAATCCTTCTTTGTAGGGATGTCCATTTTGGCATTGGAGATGTTTTCATCTGTTTAAAAGCCAAAAAGATCCTCTCTTGCCAGAGATGTGCTCAGAATTTGAATTTCATTTACATTCTATTATTTAGTAATGGGTGCTTGAGAGAGAAGCACCCAACAACATATCCAAGATGGCACATAAAATAACCTTTTAACACCAAATGCATTCAAGCCAAGTGAAGAGAAATGATGATAGAGAATATTATACAACACTAACTTTGCTCTGCAATCATCCAAACAATCAATAATCTCAGGTGTGTTAACAGGGTTTAATTAACTCTCACAAGCATTCAGATGGCAACCACAATAAATAAACCTACTGCAGTACAAATACAAAACAAGAATATGTAGTACGCTGCCTGTCAGAGACCAAGGCTGTAAACTGTTAATCATCCAACCTCATTCCGACAATGACACACAGTTCAACACTCTTAACAGTGAACCACTGTATAGTTGGCCTAATCACAACAGGCTATTGATAGTACTTTACAGCTCCACAGGCACAGGTGAGGTCGGTTAAATATAACACAACACAATAAAACATGTAATGGTGTCAGAGTAGGTCTGCAGGTTACAGCTCCACAGGTACAGGTGAGGTCAACATTACAGGCACAAGCACGGCGGCCATCTCACCACATTCAGCTCAAGAAGCAACATGACAACATATATCAGTGTTAGAGTGGTCTGGAGGTGACAGCTCCACAGGCACAGGAGAGGTCAACACTATAGGCACAGTTATGGCACAGGCACGGCGGCCATCTTACCATACTCAGCTCAAGAAGCAACATGACAACATATATCAGTGTTAGAGTGGTCTGCAGGCTACAGCTTCACAAGCACAGGTGAGGTCAACACTATAGGCACAGTTATGGCACAGGCACGGCGGCCATCTTACCATACTCAGCTCAAGAAGCAACATGACAACATATATCAGTGTTAGAGTGGTCTGGAGGTAACAGCTCCACAGGCACAGGAGAGGTCAACACTATAGGCACAGTTATGGCACAGGCACGGCGGCCATCTTACCATACTCAGCTCAAGAAGCAACATGACAACATATATCAGTGTCAGAGTAGGTCTGCAGGCTACAGCTTCACAAGCACAGGTGAGGTCAACACTATAGGCACGGCGGCCCATACAACACCAACATAATGAGCATAACTCCAACAATGACATACACTTACTATTTGAAGGTCGTCCTGATGATGTCCATTCTGTGCCAGTCCTCCCTCACAATAGTCCTTTATGGCGTTGTATGCTAGCTACAGGTTGTCATCAGTTTGAGAGCTAAGGAGGTCGCCACCCGAGAGATTGCTACTATTAGCTAGTTGGCTAGTTCTTAATGTCCACTTTACAGCTTACCATCCGTCCTTGAGGGGTAATGGAGTGACGCAGCTGTTTCAAGTATCCTCTGCTGGCAGTTATCTTTCAGGTAAGTGTTGAGAACAGGGGCTCGTGACAAGACAAGTGTGTTTCTTAGCAACAGTTCGGCACAATTCACTTCGATGTTTGACGTCAGTTAAGTAACAAAGATGAAGACTTCTTCCAAGAGAGTGCAGGTAAATCCAATTAACACTGGCTACATTCAATCAAACATGGCGCGGCATTTCTTCTTCACTTTTGGTCCGTGGGGCTGCTACATTGTGCTCTCTGCTGCCCCCGCTGTCTGAACGCAATATGACACCGTCTGTAATCTTGCACTCTACAGACTGTACTCTTCACATTTGATTTATAGGACACACATTGTCACACGAATGGTGATATTTTTTTAATCGTGCGTGCACATGTTAATTAGGCTATGTTGTGGGAGCAAGTTAAGGGAACAAATTCAGTGCAGAACTAAAACAGTGTAAAGAGTATATGGCTGTCAACTCTCAGTTATCCTGTCATACCCAATTTAGGTCATGTCAAGACTATTTAGGGACCACAGCATGCAGACATATTTAAATGCACCATTTTCCTTTTTTTCCTCGCCAAAATTTAGCTTAAATTTGGAGGGTTATTTCATCCCCTTTCCGACATGATAGCTTGGCATGGTTGGTGCCAATGGATGCCTTACGTCAGGGGTGTCAAATTCATTTTAGTTCATGGGCCACATACAGCCCAATTTGATTTCAAGTAGGCCGGACCAGTAAAACCATTGGATAACAACCTGTAAATAACAACTCCTTCATTTTTTCCCCCTTTTTTTTAGTGTAGAGATGGTACATTATGAAAATGTTCATCCATTTACAAAATAAATGATGAACAGCCCACAATATCCAAAGAAAAATATGAGAAGATTCAACACTATGTCTCAGTTTTCCACATTCTGTCAGTCTACTACTCACTTTTATTACATGTGCATTTTTTCATTCTTTACCTCTCCCACTCCCACAAAACTGAGCCTGATACAGCAGGTTTTAGTCCACCTCACTTCTCACCATCAGCTTCATCTCTCATACCTGGTGCTTCTTCACGTTTACTCGACAGATATTTGTCCATTGCCTCTCAGCTCCTTTCATTTTCTTGTCCTCTCTGTACTCTGACTTTTCCTTTAGGAGTTCCTGATTTTTGGTGAGGCACTCTGACTAATCAGGCAGTAGTCTGCCTCACATGTTGACATTAGCGTCACTTGTGACCTGTCCCATGTCAGATGGGCCGCACCACATTACCTGTGAATTCACAATACCTGTGAGGGGGTGGGGTGGGTATCAGATGGCACGCTGAAAGTGTTTTAATTATAAAATTACATTTATGTATCATGTAAATACATATAACTTGTATTGTCGGTGATTAAAGTTAGTAAGTAAATTGTTGTATTTGATCCCATTTAAGGGTCAACCATAGATCTTTTCATGTCCCCCCCACTTATGCTCACCACGTACTCTCCCCTCCAACATTTTTCCTTACATTCAAATTTTCTGAATGACCAAAAAAAAGGTGGCACCCTAAACGTCTGCCCATGTGGCTTACATGAAGATCTTGTGTATGCACAAGATAATAGGCAAACTTGTGCACACCAGACAATAACTTGATCCCACAAGATAATTAAGGGGCTCCATCAGCACGAGCGGAGCCTGTTTGGAAAAATAATAACAAACAGCATACTGTTCATGCATAGAATTTCATTTTTCTGCAAAACAATTATTTTGAAGTAGGTCAAGTTTAGCCTAGTTGAGGCAGCATGGTGCCACGATAACGTTACACTACAGTGTGATGCAAGTGGTTAAAAAAAGCTTGAGGTAGGCGTAATATGAGACACCTCCACACGAGCGTAAACATGCATTGCAACTTTGATTAACCTGAGAGCTAAATAAGATGCAGCACAGCATATTATCTATACTGAACAACTGTTGCTCCTTGGTGCTTTTACCAAATGATGTTGCTTTTTTTCCATGTGTTTATTCACAATGCTTAAACCTGTGTTGCAGCTCCCTTGCAAGTTCATTTATTATTTATGCGAGAAATGATTATTAAGCACAAAGGGAGCCCTATTGTGTACTTACAATGCTTTCCCATAGTTCAAGAGACAGGTTAACATTGGGGGAAAGAGCTACTGTTAAAGTCTTAATGCAGGAAGTATCCACAAGGAACACACATTTATTTCAGCTTCCTGGAGGCTGCAACTTCCCAGGTTGAGTTGACATAAATCACTGTATTTTGCAATAGCCTATAAATTCATACTGTATGATGATAACTCAGATCTAAGTAGGTAGTTGGCAAAATTTTGTTCCATCTCAGCTGCCACTGGTAGCCTGGCAGTGTCGAGCAGATGGCGCTTTATGTATTTATAATTGTCCAAACATTGTAAGAACCTCTCAGTATTTGGATCCTGTGCACACTAATTAGCTTGATGGATATAAATAAAGTGCTTAAAATTTAGCACATCGCAAAAACTATGTGGTGGTGCGCGCATGTGTGTGTGTGTGTGTGTGTGTCAGTGCTGCCTAGACATAATGTATGGACTCTGCTTGCAGATGAGTGTTTGCATCAGTGTGAGTAAGCCCCGATCTGTTTCCAAGAGCCAACTACCAGTGTCCATTATCCCACTCTACAATGTGGTACCATGAGGTGCTCTTAGCGGCGCCAGAAAATCATCAAAATATTTATGATCTTTCTCAGACAGAGTTGTAAAACTGCTTAAGAAACAGACACCGTGTGTTTGTTTTTTTACTTGAAATGATTTGAGGGAGCTACAGCTGATATATCTGGTGAACTGAGCTTGATTCACTTTGTTTGTTTTAATGATATTGACTATTAGGAGTGCAGCAGGTGGAAACAGACCATCCTGAGCAGTCTGAAATATACTGCTCAAAAACTTAAGGGAACACTTAAATCACACATCAGACCTTGATGAAGAAATTATTCAAGTTGAAAATCTTTACCGATCTACATTGTGTAATTTATTGAGAACAAAATGACATAACAGCAGTCAGTGTAAACTAAAACCATCAACCCACTGATGGCTGGATTCAGAATAAACCAAAAATCAAAGTGAGAAATTGAAATCGCAGGCTGGTCCAGCTTGGTGAATTTTATCTCAGCAACTCATAATGTGACTCAGTAATATGTACGGCCCCCGCGTGCCTGTATGCACTCTCAACAGCATCTGTTCATGCTCCGGATGAGTCAGCGTATGGTGTCCTGCGGGATCTCCTCCCAGACCTGGATCAGGGCATCAGTGAGCTCCTGGACAGTCCATGGCTGTACTTGTCGGCATCGTATGCACCGATACATAGCATCCCATAGGTGCTCAATTGGATTTAGGTCAGGGTCATGAAAGGGCCAGTCAATGGCATCAATGCCTTCGTCATCCAGGAACTGCCTGCACACTCTGGCCACATGAGGCCAGGCATTGTCTGGCACCAGGAGGAACCCAGGGCCTACTACACCAGCGTAAGGTCTGACAATCACTTTGAGGATTTCATCCTGCTACCTCACAGCAGTCAGGTTACCGTTGGCTATGACACTGAGGTCTGTGTGACCCTCCGAGGATATGCCTCCCCAGAACATCACTGACCTACCATCAAACCAGTCATGCTGGATGATCTTACAGGCAGCATGACATTCACCACGCCATCTCCAGACTCTTTCACACCTGTCACATGTGCTCAGTGTGAACCTGCTCTCATCTGTGAAGTGAACAGGGCACCAATGGCGGACCTGCTAATGCTGGTGTTCTCTGGTGAATGCCAATCGAGCTGCACGGTGCTGGGCTGTGAGCACAGGTCCCACTAGAGGGCACTGGACCCGCATGGAGTCTGTTTCTGACAGTTTGGTCAGAAACATGCACACCAGTAGCCTGCTGGAGGTCATTTTGTAGGGCTCTGGCAGTGCTCCTCCTGTTCCTCGTCACACAGAGGAGCAGATACCAGTCCTTCTGCTGGATTGATTCCCTTCTATGGTCCTGTCCAGCTCTCCTCATGTAATAGCCGGAGGAGCTGGACTACCTGTGCAACCTGATTCATGCTCATGCTACCAGTAGTGACATGGACACTAGCAGAACACAAAACTAGACAAGAATCAGTGAGGAAGGATAAGGAGAGAGCAACTATCTGTGGCCACCACATGTAAAACCATTCCCTTTTTGGAGGTTGTCTTGCTTTTGCCTCTCCATTGCACCTGTTGTCACTTTCATCTGCACCAAAGCAGGTGAAACTGATTCACAATCACTTGTGATCCTAAATAGACAGATTGATATCGCTGAAGTTTAACTGACTTGGTGTTAGACTAAGCGTTCCCTTAATTTTTTAAGCAGTGTAGACACTTTCATGTATTATTGCTCTACGGTATCTTCACCATCCCTTGTTGTACCCCAAATTAAAAAATATGCTGCGACTGATTAAAATACCATAAAAATGGTATGATTAATCAGTCAAAAACAACTTTGATGAGCATTATTACTGCAAATTATGAATCAGAGATTGTATCTGTGTATCTGCGGCTAATGATGCGTGCCAGATTTTCTGCAATCCTCCTTGTATACAAGTAATTATACAAAAATCTGTCATGCTTTTCCGCATTGCTTATACTTTGGCTGGTTTTCATAATGCTGGTAAGAGAGGGACACCTATCAGGTCTCTTGGAAAGCCTGAGTATTAACATTCCTTGGTAAGACGCAACACTGCATAAATTAGTGATTTAAGGATGACAGTAACATATAACACCAGCTGCTGTGAGGTGAGAGGAATACATCAGAAATAAAACAGATCAATCCCTCTAGCCTGACACCTCTAAAGGGGAATATCGTCTTGCGAAGAGATAAACGAAAGCAGCATAATGCTCATCTGGAGACATAACCTAATCTGCGAATGATTTCATCTCGGTGGTTCTTACTTTAACAAGAAGTGCTAGACTGTAACTGACTGCTGATGTCACTGCGCAGCATCTTACAGACCGGTAACTGCCTTTGAGCATGACTTAATCTCAAAAAGCTCCAGCTGTGCTCTGACGTTGACACCGTGCTGTTACAAACTCCTTAAGTTTGGATAAAAAGGCTCAGACACCAGCACAGAGAGAAAAAGGTTACAGACATGAAAAGTACAAATACAGGCTGCAGTATATGACATAACATGACACAGACTTGACAAGAGGTAAGCAAAGGGTTAAAGCGATGCTTAAAAAACAGTGTGTCAGAATCCTTCAACCACATCTCATGGCCATCCCCAGTTAATGGAGATGTTTTAGTTTTTGTCATGAGACAATTTCAGTCTGGTTATGAATGGCGGTCATGAAAGGCAGCGGCAGAGTCCCTGCTGGTTGCCTGGAAACCGGAGGTGTCTCTGCTCTCAGCCGTGGTTCACCAAAACAATAGTTAAAGCACACCTGGTCCAGAATCTTCTCACCTCTGGGCAGTGCCACAGTCGATGCATACAACTGCCAGTCACCCCAAAGTCATGCCAGCACACATCTGCAACATTATGGCTCATCGTCTTCAGTTTGTGTGAGGTGACATATGACCTACACAAAATCTTCATTTGTGTGACTTTATACCTCACACAGTTCGAAAGACAGTCTGAATGCCTCAGTCTAGTCTCGCACTTATCTGCTGTGAGAGGTACACTCACATCTTCGGGGTGGTTGCGGCTCAGGAGGTAGAGCAGGTCGTTCTCTAATCAAAAGATCGACAGTTCGATCTCCAGCTTCTCCAGTCCACATGTCAAGGTATCCTCAGGCAAGATGCTGAACCCCAAATTGCTCCTGATGGCTTTGCCATTGGTGTGTGAGTGCATGTCAATGTGAATCTCTACAAGTGCAAGTCTGTTTACCCTTTCTGCTGTCATCATTGCCCAGAATAGATTCCAGCTGTAAAATGTATTTCAGGTTAATGAAAATGTATTGTATCTCTATCCTTTAGTGACTGACCCAGCTCAACAATATTTTTATTTTGCTATATGACATCAGAAAGAGGGGACGAGAGGGCCACTTCACAACGAATTAAAGTCCATTTGACGTGCTTATCATATTTAGGGTAATACAAAAGGAAGCTGTCTGTTATTTTCAGAAACAATCTTCTGCTTCAGCTACCTGCACCTACATCATTTGTCTTGACTTTGGATAAATGTGAAAGATTTTTTTGTGTAAAATGTTGGATATAAATTTCCCATTGTGTCCAACAATGAGTCTATTGAAGTAAAACAGACAAAGCAGACAATAGTTACTGCTTAGAAACCGAATTTGACTTGGTGTCTACGAAGCAAGTAGCATCAGTTCCTCAAGATTTGGGCAGTTGCTACAGACTCTTTGAGTTTAATCACGTCAGCTTTGAATAAAAGGCCATGATAGCAATTATATAGGCCTATGCTGGTGTGTAGCACCTTCAATAGTTTTGTGTTTATATAGTTTTGTTGTTGTTGTTGTTGTTTAATCCCTATTTAGAACCCAGGTGGTGAGAGGTTATGATCAGGACACAAGGATCTTGATGGTTTCCTTCCCACCCCCACCACCAAAGATATGAAAATATTTTGTTTGTTTTACGTTGTTCTTTTGTTATTGTACGTATGCTTTCAAATGGTTTAGTGACACCTAGAGGTGAGGTTGCAAATTGCATCCAACTGAGACTTCTCTCGTGTGCCAAAAATGTATAGGAGAGCTACTGTGCCCAACCTGAGGCCTGTACTACAAAGCAGGATTTGAAGTTAGCAAGGTAACTTCAGGGTTAAATCTGGGTTTTCAGTAGTTCGAAGCTGGTTCTCTTTTTACTGGGATGAATCACCATGGCAACTTATGCTGAATAGCTAACCAGGTCAACTTCAGGGTATCAGATCACAAGCTGTCAACACCCCGACCTCTGACTAATCAGATCACTGAAGAAAAAAGTATCCATGAACAAAAGTCCAGAGTGGCAGGTAAAAAAAGAGGAGTCTATATGCTGTTATAGGTCAGTAGAATTATTTCAGTGTTCCAGGGCTCTATTTCCACTGCTTTTAAAACAGAGCTCCTAACACACAAAGGTCGTTTACACACTGAATACATAATTTTAGCACTATTTGAAATTATGCAAAGTTTATTTTAGTCCGCAGTGATATTGCTGCTACTTTTACACTCTGATTCCATCACTGCAAAATAACGAGACACCTGCGTGATGTGTACTAGGATAAAACAGATAATATTTTATCAGTTAAATAATCCACACGCTGTTAGTTGGCTCCTGTTATTATTTGGGTCACACAGACCTCACCAGTGTTTCGATGTTTCTAGATTTTCCATTTTAATATTTCAAAGTATTGTTTACATTCCACACCACTGACATTTCACTGTCTCTTAGTCGCAGACACTTTCACTACTGTTTCATCTCATATGATATGTAGCAGCCTACTTCATTCATGGGTCTGATGATGTCGCTGATGATGTTGACTGAACTGGTTGATAATTAGCTTTGTAGTACCACTATCCAGACGGCCATTGTAAGGGTTAGTCAACCCAGATAATAAATAATAAATAATTCTTAATTGGTTTGTCCTCTCTGGGATACTGTAGGCGGACTCCATGGAAGAAGAGCTGCTCCATATGTATACATATATGCATAAACAGCTCATTCTAAGGTAACAAAAACACAATGAATCTTAGTTTCAGGTGATTGTACACTAATGACAACATATTTATAAATATTATAATCCACTTCCATTATACCCCTAAATTCTACACACTGGACCTTTAAGTCAGGTAACCTGCACTCTCTAACCCAAGCCTGGTCCTGATGGAGGGAGGCTGGGCACCTGACAGGTTATGGCTATGTTTCTGCATATTATTGTTCTTGTATTATAAAACTGGTAAATACATTTCTTTAATGAAGCACATATGGCAAATTTGTTAGTCATCAGTTGCCTATTTATAAATCCATCAGATAAGGAGAAACCTAAGCATCAGTTTTGAGTGTTTATGTCCAAACACTTTAAAGGAATATTTTACCTGTGAAACAACCTTTGCAAATAAATTAGTAATGCTGTGTTACCTTGAATCCATGAAGAAAACCTTTGTTTCTCTTACATGCCTCCACGGAAAATGGCAAACATATTGATTTATTGATTGATTGAAGACCATGTTTAAAAACAGAAAAACGATATCAAACAAACTATCAACCTCTCACACAACTTGTGCAGTTTAATTCAGGTCTGTTTTTTCCAGTTGTATGCTCAGTAAAACGTTCGCAAATGTTAAAGGTCCAGTGTGTTGTTTAGGTAGCGTGGAAAGACCATCCTGCTCAACATTCTGTTTCGCTCTCTGTATCAGTCTGGCCCTGCTGTAGTGCCAAAAACTTCCCAAAAGTAATCCTATCGGACCAATCAAGGATCCGCATCACAGTTGACAACATAAGCAGCCAGTTAGGGACTGTGTTGTAGTTGATAATTACAATGCAGTTTGCAGCTTGCAGAACAGGCTCCCGTCCTCAGTAGAGTAAACACAGCATTAAGTGACAATGATTAAACAAGAACAAGAGTAAGAGTTTCTGAGAGGAAAATACGTTTTTCGCTATCCTTCTGACTTGATTTAGCAAAAGCTGAAACCCACTCAAAGTGTTTGGGGCAGCAGCACAGGCCTGGCGGATACTGAGTGAAACATGATGTTGAGCTCACGTTACCAAGCTATAGTTTAGGGGCATCTATTGGCAGAAATGGTATATAATATTCATAACTATGTTTCTAGTAGTGTATATTCATTCATTTTTTTTATTGTCCGTAACCACTCATCTTATGAGGGGTCATGGGGGGTTGGAGCCTATCCCAGCTGTCACTGGGTGAGAGGCAGGGTGCACCCTGGACAGGTCACCAGACTATCGCAGGGCTGACACATAGAGACAGACAACCGTTCACGCTCACATTCACACCTACGGACAATTTAGAGTCACCAGTTAACCTGCATGTCTTTGGACTATGGGAGGAAGCCAGAGTACCTAGAGAAAACCCTTGTGGCACAGAAGGGCCTCCTACCTCTTCATCTAGCCTGACCAGCTATGCAACAACGTCAGGTACCCAGCCTCCCCCCATCAGGACCAGGCTTGGGTTAGAGAGCGCAGGCTACCTGTCTTAATGGTCCACTGTCTAGAATTTAGGGGAATAATTACAGAAATGGAATATAATTTTCAGAAATATGTTGTCATAAGTGTACAAGCACCTGAAACTAAATGTGTCATTGTGTTTTTGTTACCTTAAATTGAGTCGTTTATATGTAAATATCAAGTAGGTCCTCCTCCACATTGTCAACCATGTTGTTTCTACAGGAGCCCAGAGCAGACAAATCAAACACTGGCTCTAGATAGGGCCATTCATGTTTTCGCATCGGCCATCGAAATTCTTCTATTCACTTGGCACATGAGAGAAGTTTTAGTTCCGCAACGTCACCACTAGATGCCTTTAAGTTTAATATTCACCCTCCTTTTAGCTCTGTTTGGCTCTCCACCAACTCCTGAGGGAAATATCTGTCTTAGCAGCTAAGTGCTTCGCTGTGTTTACCAGCAAGTCTGCTAACATTGTTTGTCTGCCTTTTGTGCTGGGCAGGTAGCGCATAGTGGGATTAAGAATGTGTTCTCATTACACAGAAGTCCCATGTGTAAGAGCATCAGAGAGACTCGTACGACACCCATCAAAATCCACCATCAAGTAAAACTTTATACATATTCACTCAAGTGGTGGAGAATCCTAACTCATCAGCAACATCCAGTTGTTTATGTAACATGGGGGCCGCAGTAATTATGCGAGTACACCATTGTAATTTATGGGAAACGTGTCCTATTTTGATGTAGAAGGATTACGAAGCCTCCAAGGCTTTTTGACACCAATTCACGCAGGAATGAATGCAAAACATTCTCTGCATGTCACCAACAGGCAGATCTGCATCAACAACATTGTGCTGGGGAAAAGATTACACTGATGATGTGTGCGTTCAGCAAGTGTAGTCATCCAAACAGTTTGTTCGTTGTTGTTTTTTTCCTTGATGTAAAGCAGCGCGTTGTCTGGCCTCATTTCTCCAAAAAATGTTCCCATTCCATCTGTCTGATTGCAAGAGTGTAAAGATATGTAACAGTAGTTTTAAAAATATATGAGTGAAAGCACTTCAGGTGAGACATCCCATGAACCTGACTAAATCTTCTGTTTCCTTTCACTACCTGTCATTTAAAGTGTAGAGACCTTTCCTCCACCTGTAAAGCCCCCCTGGAAGATGTAATTTGTATTTTCTGTGTGCGTCTGTGTAATAAGACGTGGGATCCAAGACAGAACTCGCTGTACTCGACGCTATACTGAAATGAAATAGCTGCGTTTCAAAAGAAACACTTCATATCAAATAATTGCATAATAAATTGGAATGTCCGACACAAGAGTGACGTTGAATATTCAGCAATTTAATTTGAACATTCTCTCTCAACATTTTTTTTTCTAATGTAAAAATTCGCCACTTCAAATTAATATAGAATGATGCCGGAGGGTGGGCAAGATTTATCTGGAATAAACAGACGCTGCTCTTTGGGCAATGAGTCTCTTCTGTCATCTTTTCAGAGGGACTAAAAATCCTTCTGCTCCCACTTAAAACATCAACAACTCTAACCATGTGGGCAGGGTAAATAAAACGCTTTGACAGAATGATACAGCTTCTCGAGCCTGACCCTCAACCTCAGCATGCTTGTTTTCCTTCCCTGCGAACCTTTGCGTAGGTTTGGTTCGTCGGCTTCCTCCCGCATGTGTTTTTTTTTTTCTTTCTTTTAACAGAATTAACATCAGACCAAAGCAAACAAATTTGTTTTTGTGATATCCTGTTAAGCATTGCACAGGCTCCCTTTTGGGAGATACAAAAAACTCCCAATATTTGGATTGACACAATAATTACATCAGAACTGTGGTTCTATTCATATTAGTGTTTGACTGCGCTGGTGCACATTCTGACAGAAATTAACATAATTGTAAGCACTAAGGTTGATTTTGAGCTCTGAAGCTGTGAAACTAGAATATTTAACATTTTGCAGAAGTGAAGGAAGTGATTGGATGAATGAGGGGCTGAGGAGCACTGGAGGAGACCGCATCTGTCAACCAAGGACCTGAATTGAGTGCTTCATGCTGACACCTCCACCCTGCTCAAGTGTCCCAGAGCAAAACCCAACTCCTCACTCTTCTCTGAATTTCTCTGTGCCACCTCACAATCTTTAACTTTCTATTGCCTTGGCTTACCTTCCAAGGAAAATTTGAATTAGCAACCTAAAGAAAAGCCCTAATGAAGGGTCCAGGTATTTCTAAAACATACAGAGGACAATAGTGTATTCTGTAAGCCACTATTCACAGTTCAAGGAATAGTTAACAGAGCTGTACAATAAATATAAGGCTACAGTCAGCAGCGGGTTAGCTTAGCTTAGCATAAAGACTACAAAGCAGGAAGGAAACACAGGCCTGGTGCCACAAGGAGTGCTCAGGGGGTTTAGACAGAGACAAAGAAAGAGAGCTGCGAGCTGCAAACAGCTGTTTCTACGTGCCTCCCCTGCTGATTTTGACAGCGTATCAATCAAAAGTTCAAACAGAATTTAGTCCTCTGCTAGCGCTACGTTCTTATGCAAGTGCTCTGATTAATTAATGTATTCTTTCATTTTGAAACAGTAGCCTGATGTTGTTCTTATTACCCTTTCTGAGTTTACTGCATGGTTAAATCAATTTTACTGTTTGGGAAAAAAAAAAAAATCCCTGGCAATTTTGAGCAGCCCCCTCGGTCACTTCATCCTGGCACCTGGCCTGGGGACACAGCTAGGCTGGCTCTGACTTGGAGGCAAAAAAACAGAACCTCTGAAGTTCATTAATTAGCATTGGTTATCTTTTTAATGACGTAATTTTATTAGCTGGAAGCAAAACACGACTTGCCACCACAGGGCTGTGGGCTACACAGGAGTCTTTAAACGTTGTCTCATTGTGTTATTGGGAGCCAGAATAGAAGGAGTCATGGCTCAAAACTTAAATTTTATGACATACCAGCCGCCACTGCCCGTCAACAAAAACATCTATCGTTAAATTTGATAAAGACGAAAGGACTAGATGGAGGCGATCATCAAAATTGCTTGCATGTGTACATATACACACTATATCAGGTTAGGGAGAAAGTATTTTACTGTTGGAGGGATGAATATGTTATGTGTATTCAGGGTTATCATGTCCACCTCATCAGAAATTGAGGAGGTTTTAAGAGAAATATTGGATTTCTCTGTAATGCTAACTTTTTAGCACAAATAGCTACAATATCTTTGATAGCAAAACTAAACGGAGGAAACCGTTCAAGTGTCGTCCTCATTTGTAAGATCGGTGTAATCAACCACAAAGCTGGCCATCCTACCTTCGACAGTCCTTTAATTTAAGTAACACTGACAGTCCCGGAGTGAGTGACCTGACATGGTGCGTTCGTAAATTCAGTCTGACGCTCTACATTAAAATGAGAGCCCTGATGGTCGAAGAAATGGAGCGTTGTAGTTCTACGAATTAACAAACAGTTAAGTTAATTACAAATTCACTCCGCTTGGCACTCTGCACTGGATAACTGAACAGTACATTCCAACAGCGTTACAAATTTAGGAATGGTCCAGTTTGTGTCAGAGTGCGCTCTGGCACTTGGAATGAGTATTTCAGAATGCACCACTCGCACCATCTTCCTCCATTGTCTAAAACAAGCTAAAAGAACTTGCTAGCTAGCACTAGCTAATATTCATGGAGAATTGTTTTGCCTCCAGCTAAGCCCCCCCCCCCAAAAAAAATGTCATACTAACAGTAAAAGGGTTGATATATTACATAGCTAGCATGCTACTAGTAATAGCTAGCTAAACTTTCCATCAAAAATTTTCACTTAAATAAATGCATAAATAAAGCTGAGCTAACATTCATCAATCTGCCAGCTAATTTGCTTTTATGCTAACTTTGTGTGGCACAGTGCAAGGGTCTGTCTGAAATCTGCCACAAAAGTCCAATTTTTTCAACATGCTCGAGGCAAATTTCGTACAAGACAAACAAACAAACAAAACAAAGGAGTTTTGAAAATGAGCTTTAAGCTATGTGGAAATGAGGCGTAACCATCTAGTCATAAGCCTCTTTTACACTGCCAGATTTTCCGCGAATGTTGGGTCGTTTTGCCGGCACGTTGCGAGCGTTTAGACAAACGGAGCCGGATTGATGAGTTGATCCGAGGTGCCCAATTTTCCGCCTCGTAGGGTAGTCATATTGGCGGAACCCTTTTAGTTTAAACTATTCTGGGGCCGTTTAGTGGCCGTTTTGGTAAGGAACTGGAACGAGGGCGAGAGAGACAGGATCCGGAATTCGATGGATGCGCCTTTCCGTCAAAATAAAAGCACCAAGCTAATAAAAATGCGGTGAAACTTTTTAATTTAAAGAATATAATTTACAAGAAAAGCCCCAAGCCATTAAGTTAACCTTTTTCTTTTATTGTAATTCGATGGTGCACCAGAATTTAAAATTTTACTTTGGTGAACACTTTTACTTTGGTGAATTTGGTGAATTCCGGATCCGCTCTCTAGACCGGAACCAGAATCCAGACAAAATTCAGAGTGAATAGACACCAGGCTCTTCGCCTGAAGAGCCTGGTGACGCGAGGCTAGTTTAAACAGACCAAGGCAGCCTTCTGCAACGGGAGGGGCTGTTGAAGACTTGTGGGAGGAGCTGTTGATGACACCACACGTGCGACCCACTGGTGGTGGATAAACAGGAAACAGCTGATAGCAGGAATTAGGGAGCAGCTAGTAGCAAGAGGGAAACGCAAACCTGACAGACACTGTAAAGATGAGCAACTGGGGAGACAAGGAATTGCGCGCCCTCCTTGCCCTCGCAAACAAAGAGGCATTAACCGTCAGATGATGGGAACGGTGAAGGACGGGCTGACTTATGAGAGAATCGCGGAAGGACTGACCAGCCATGGCTTCCCTCCCACGTCACTGTTTACGTCACACGTTGAGCTACACATTTTGTTATTTGCTTACGCCCCCCATTGCCCCGAAAAAGGCACATTCTGTATAAACAAAAGTAGGTAGGCGGCATTTTGGTGCACTCCCCAATTTTGTTTTTATACTGCCAATGCTGAAAAAAGACTGATTGGGCTTTCCTGCAAATTTGCACAATTCCTTTTTAAAATGGGCTATAGTTTCATCTTTTCCATGCAGACACAGAGTGGTATCAATCTTCTCATCTAACTCTCGGCAACAAAGCAAAGTATATTTCCCCAAATGTTGAATTATTCCTTTAAAGAAGTGCACTATAATCCACCACCACCATATGGAGTATATTGTCACTTTTTCCACTGTCATCCACAGTGGTTGTTTAGAATAAAAACACCTTTTATTATTCTACAGTTTAAAGAATAAGGGTTTTTATTAACACTTTTCCATATCCATTGCGTTTATTCATTGTTATAAAGCCCAGCTGAGCTCTACATTCATTTGCTGTCATATGAAGACTGTAGAGAGATTTTTATATTAGCAACAACATAACAATCTATGGTGCGGATCCATAATTTATAGACTTGCTCAAAAAATGGATTTGAGCTGTAATGGAGAGACATAACATGTTCTTTTAAGGTTCACAGATAGACTGAATGAAAGTGTGTCACACAGTATAATCCCAGTGATTGTGCGCTCTGCCCAGGATGGTGCCATTGTTTCATGGATCTGTTGATGGCTGGTTTCCAGCACAATCTCCTTTGTCACATCTGCAGCTCATCATCCCATCTCTCTCCCTCTTTTTTTTCCTGGAAGCAGCCCTCTTATCTGTCTTTGCCTCTTTCCTTTATTCCATTGCTTTAATGCATCTTGTCAGATTGAGTGTCTCCGAGTCACAGCTCTCTCATTTTTGGATTATAGAGCCCTCGAGGGTTTGTTGTTTTTTTTTTTTCTCTTTCTTTCTGCAACCCCGCCTCCGCGCTTTTTCCTCTTCAACTTCCTCTTCTTTATCCTCCCCTCCTCCTGTGTTTTTTTTCTCCTCCTGATATAGTAGGCCGGTATTCCCAATAAGCCTCTTACTCCAAACCCTCACCTCCATCTACCTCCGTGTCCTCATGATTGGAGCAAGAAGTTCATAGTATCCAGGAGAAGGCTTCCGTATGCCACTCAAACAGTTTCTGTATTTTTGCACCCCTGGATCATGTTGGGAAGGACAGAGGTCTTCATCGCCTCAGGGTTTTTTCCTACGACTGCCATGCATAGTTATCAGTGGTTAAACTTGGCATTCAGTATTCAGCTGTGCCAAGTGGAAACACATCTATATCACAATCTCTCCCTCTGCTAAACCAACAGCTTCACCAGTACGTGTGAGGCCAGAGCACTAAAATAAAGCAACAACTCAGCAGGAGTGGCCTACTTAAGCCGGCAGTTTGATGTGCTTCCGTTTGACTGATTTCACAACTGCAAGTTCCAGAAAGACTTGGCTTTTAAACCCTGCTGAATGGTCTTGAGGGCCCAGACCTCACAAAAAGATCAACTTGATGTCTTTTTATCCTAAATGTCTTTGGTTTCACTGTAACAATGCGTTTAAAATATTCATAAAGGGACTGAGAGCCACAGAGGGCATTCGTGTTTCTGCATCAGTAGACCCAAGGAATTTCCTCTTTGTTTTTCATCTCGAGTAATGGGATTTGTATCATAATGTAACTGGTTCAAACTACAATCATCAGCTTTATTTTTGTTTGTAATGATGTTCCGAGTGAAATCACACACATAAGTCACAGTAAGAGGATTCTTTGTGGTTTCTTATCTTAGCGGTAGATGCTGATTTTCTGAGCGAGTTCAGTGAACCGCCATCATTTATTAGGATTTTTACTTCAACCTTTTTTTGTCTCCGCGGGAGGTTGTGTTTGTTAATTTCTCACATCTCTGCACAGGATGGAGAGCGTCGCCGAGATGAAAAAGGAAGCCATCTCCCCCTGTCTTGTCCCCCCCGTTCTTCTCCTCTCACTCAGCTCAGCACCCTACGGCGCGGCAAAGCTAAGCAGACGGCTGTCCAGACTCCCCAGATCATTACACAGGAATCATACTGGGAGAGGTGTGTGGGAAGTGGCTGTGGCTCAATGTGTAAGCCAGTGTTTACTGACATTCATCTCCATATGTCACGAACCCAGCTACTCAGAAAGCATGGACGTGGATTTGGCTTTGGTTTTGGGGGGAATTAATGCATGCGGCTGCCTGTAGTAGCTACACATTTATTAACAAACAAGATAAGATTGTATCTCCACAGACACGGTTCATTTACATCTCCTATCAGATAAGTCTGCATTTTGCTGCTTTTGCTGCATACCCACTGATCTAGTATAGGCCGGGGAAAAACATACTGTTTAGAGGACACAATTCACAGGGAAAAAATCTCAAACCGCAAATGAACACCCTCAAATCTCAAATGAAAACGACCGGCTCTTGTACCGACTCCAATTACATTTTGGCATATCAGTATGAGAATACATACTCCAGAGCAAATTAAACCCCTTGCTTAACCAACCTCCCCCCAGCAATTCAATTCTATGCAGTGCTGAAATCACTTCCCCGACTGCACTGCCAATCTCTCCATATGAGAGGAAAGATTCACTCCAGTCTATTTCTGAAAGTCTAATAAGATGAACCCTCACACTTGCCATGCTTAGATAAGGAGTCGCTTGAGTGTGTTGAAGTGTTTACCATGGCGCAGAGTTGCCTTCCACACACACAATACCCCCCTCCAAATGTCTTAACCCTTTAATTTCCTTAGAAGTGATTCGAGAACTAATTTGTAACAAAGGAGCATTAGAAATTCATGGCTTTGGTGCTTTTCACTGAATAAACTATTTCCTTTAGGAACAGCACTCATCTTCTACATAATGGATAATGTTTCATTCCAGTCATAGCCAGTGTTTCTGCTGGTCATTCACAGAGATTCAGTGAAGCTACAGTAACACTTGAGGGATGACCTAAGGGGAGATTGGCTGACGATGAAGAGGGAGAAGAGGTTGTTGAATTGGCATTCTTTGGCCTTGCATCTTATTATTAACCTTGTTATCAGCCCCAAGGCATACAGTTCCACTCTGTTTATGCATTCCTTCCATTATTGAGTGCCCATAGGCCATGCTGCCATTTCATCATAGCTTGTTAAATTGCCGAGTTGAAAGATAGCCCCCCACCCCTCCCCATCAGCTAGACCGCTGTGAATCGCTTTTGTGCACGATGCAAAGCAGAAAATGTCATCCGCGGTGTGATTCTCGTGTCCTCCGAGAGGCCGCATCCACCTCCTATTTCAGATGCATCAACTTCTCCTGCTCTCCGACTCCCACGCGAGCACATAACTCACTGTGCGATGGATGGCATTTAGTTTGTTTTGATGAGGCCGTGCAAAGTGCACGAGCAAAATGGAGCCTGTTGGTTATTCATTAATGAAATCCTTTTTTTTTTTTTAACAGCGAGCAGGGAAAGGTTTGCAAACATGCCTGTACTCGGTAATTTTTACACACTCGGATGAGCTCAGGAGTTTAAAATGGTCAACTCTGTTTACTCATCTCTCAGCGTGAGTGATTTAATTAGAAAGCACACAAAAGCATCTTTTTCAGCATCTCGTATGTTTCCCATACTTCATAAAACTCGTCCGCTCTTCCTGGATGACTTTTCCTAATGAAAAACAGCCCCATCTTTTGATTTGTCGCACATATTTTTAGAAATACATTCCGGCAATGACCAAAGTCTATTTATAACCATTGATTGCATGATCATAGGGCACAATCAGGCCATTGCCAACGTCGCAGAGCTGCATTGGTTGATTGTTCTCTTTGAGCTACTAGTTCCCTTTGATTATTGCTGGTGATTGCTACAGAGTGAGTGCAGTCACACACGCAACTGCACACACACACACACCCCCTCTTCAAATCCTTCAAAATGTGACCTGTGGTAATCAGTCTAGCCGTTTAGTAATCAGTGTGTGTGTTGATGTGAGTCTGGATGAAGGAATGACTTTAAGCAGAGTACAGTAGAGTCAACCGCTGTTTAATCTACTTGGCTCCTAGGTTGTAATCCTCTTTCTTATACTCTGACCTCCAGGGCTTAGAACACAAGACTGAACACACCAATCTTATTCAGATGATACAATAATAATAATCACCTCTCCTCCTTCTGTCCCTGCCTGCAACACATGCCGCCATGGATCTTTGTAATTATCCCTGTGCTGCAGATGGCGAAATTTGATTAAAATCCTCTCCAAAAAAAAATCACGCTTTGTGCCCATTTCTCCGGACAACAGAATGCAATACTTCGCCTGAACATTCAAAGTTACAGTGGCTAGGAGGGGGGCCGCTGTGAAAGTGGTTTATCAAAGTAATTGGTGCTTTTCACTTTGGCCCAGGGTGTGGAATGGAAGGTAACAGATGTCTGTCTGAAGGAGATGTAGGTCACTGAGTTTCCTGCGCTCCCACTGATCCCATCAGATAAAGAGGAGGTTGTTTCCAAGGCTGCTTCCCGCCATGACACCCTATCAGATCTGTAGCTCCATCTTACTTCCTGTGTTTGAGGAAAATCCATGTCTTTTGAGACTGCTGGAGAGGCCATGTCAGTGAGTAATTACCACGCCATGATATCATCTACCCCCACTTATCCTCTAATGGCAATAGAAGCCAAATCCTAGTATCATACCCTCCTTTTATTTGCTTGATCCCAGAACGTGGCAGGATTTTATTTTGGAAATTCATTTTTATGAATACATCAGAAATAAGCAAGGTGATGAGAAGGAAGGTCGGAGCTCAAACTGCACCTAAATATGTTATCATTTCCCAGACGCTAGCAGGGAATCCTTAACATGCATCCCTCTAAGCATCTCTCGTGACACTTAGGTGTGTTTCGTGCCACGGGGTTAACAAGGAGCTTAATGGTGTAATCCTCATTGGATGGCAGTCTGGCATGCTGTCTTCTTAGTGACTTATCCTCTGAGCCATGGGTCAAAGTGCACGGCCCAGGTAATGCACCACCCTCCAGACAGCTCCACGACGATCTGAACTGCAACACGCAGCCATTCCTTAGAAAGTGCCATTCACAGGTGAATGGAAACAAATGATTTATTGCTTTTTACAGACCAGTGTTTTGCTGTAAAACCCACACAACCCAGACCCAGAATGTTACCCCACTGCCAACCCTCCCCTCCCCTTCACTCTCGCCGGCACACGGCCTGCACAACCCTCGCCATCCATGATGGATTATGGGAAGGCCTCGGGGCAGGCTGACTGGCTGGTTTCACTATCTGCCGGGTGTGACCCACATCCCTCTCCCCGGCTAATCCTTTTGTTCCTGCGATCTCTGAGTACCTAGCCACATCTAATCCTTTGTGCTGCTATATTTCAGCATTAGATTTCATCTCATCCAAGCGTCTTCCTGATGATACCCTTCATTCCCCTCATCAATTGGCTATGGATGTGCATTGAATCTCTATTTGCCACAGGTTCAAATGAAGGGAAAGGAGTTCTGGTAATTTGAAGTGTTATGTTCTGATCTCATCCTGCCTTATCACGCAAAGCACATCAGATTAGCAGACAAGGAATTACTACATTCGATTTACTCTCTGTGTATGCACTGTTCATACCCTGAAACTGTGCGAGACAGTGACTTCATACATCTTCCCCTTGAAACTCTTTGCTGCATCCAATACATCATTAGTTCGCAAATTCAAGTTCCAACTTGTTTTCTCACATTTGATTCCTACCAACCGCAGACAGCGTGTCAGACCGAATATGCCGTGCTACAGTAACCACCAGCAATTGATTGACCAGTTCAGTACAACAGTTAATACGCGGTGAAACATCACTGCTGACATTTTTTATTTCTCTTCATGAAATGGCAAGTTTCAGGGATGAAATATGAAAAAATAAATAAATAAATAAAAATAGCTGGCTTCTTTGTTTTGGCTACAGTAACCTGACTGGGTTTCACATCTTTGATGGTGATTCAAATCATGGTGGCTTTCAGGTTTAATGTTTTTTTAATGTTTTTTTAATGATACTACAAAGAGAATACGCCGCATTTATTCTCAGCTCTGGCTCGCGCGGGCACGCACGTACACAAGCACACTACCAAGTATACACACACAAACAGTTAAATTGGTCAGAGCCCCTTGAGCCATTTGGAGCCCCTCAACAGCTAACCCAGTATCTGCCTTAATAAATAAATAAGGCTTTCTGCATCTATTATACATGGACATATACTATACGGGCATATGGAGAAGATGAAACAATGTATTAAACCAATGCTTTACTGGAGTGTAGAAAATGTACCAGTGAACAATCAGTTGTACACTTTACAAACTGATGTGGCTATAAAACTATATTTACAGTATTATCCTTCGCAAGCACACAATTCTTTTTAAATATATCACCACAAATAATTATTTGTCAACTTAAAACTGAAGTACACCTTGTGCCAACCATACCATCATGACCCTCTGACATGTTCAGCCCACGATATATCTTTCTCTTCTATTTGCTCTGTTATTCACGAGTAAAAATAGCCCTTCTCCCCCTTCTTCTCGGCTCCTTTTCTGTCTTTAATGACCTTTCCTGACTGCTGGAAGTGAAGCTATTTCCACAGACTTTAACTCTCTCTTGATTAAAGTTAAATTAAATATACCATATAAAGCACCTTCTTCCACATGCCCCTTCAACTGTTAATGCCCTGGCAATTTCTTGTGTCACAGCATACGGGAGCAGCTGCCAGATTTTCCATGTAAGACACAAGGCCACAGTGAAAACAAGACTTGCTAATAGAGCTTACAGAACCAATAGCCAATGGATCCTGGCGTAGAGACACGGAGCAATTACGCCCCGAGCACCGGAGGGGAAAACAATTCATTGCTCTCCGCTGACTTTGTATTGCGTGAAGGTGCTTCGTGTCACTTTTGTCTGTTAGCAAACAACAAAACAATGCCTAAAAGCTGCTGTTTGTTGGGATGCGCTACGAGCAGGGTAAAAGAACCCAGAACTAAGTTTTTAGAAGCTGCCAAATTGAGAAGCTAAGCCTTTGAGAAGACAACAGTGGATACATGTGTGATGCATCAGCAGGAAAATGGGAAAACTGGGATGCTGACACTCATAAATAAGTTGCAGTTGCGAATTTGACCAGACAACTGATGAGGTTGAAGCTAACTATGCTATGCAAGGCCTGGTTTTGACCTTTGTTAGGTTAAATGATGATCTTAGCTTGTAATTCGATAAAATAGTTGTAAATATCAAAGTATTTCACTTCTGGCCAGTCGGTGGGATCATTTGTCCAAGAAAGGCAAGACAAGGAGAAGGGACCCTGAGGTAGACCGACAATATTGAGTTTGTTAATGTATCTTTTCCTCTCTGGTAGACATTGGGCACTAAAGTAATACTTTAACATGCTTAAATCTAATGAAGCTAAGTTCAAGTTCAGTCAGGAAGACTTTCTTTACGCTATATCTATTCATAATTTTCTCTCCATCCCACTCCGACAGCTTTCTCCAATCAGCTGACTACGGCCTTTCCCTCTCCTGGGTAGCCTATCAAACTTTGCCGCGATCTCCTTCAGCCATTCATGTTGCTGCTGCCAAACTTTAAATCCGTTCTCCTCTCTGCTCCTGTCAGCTGTCATTTTAGGCAGAATTGTCGTGTCCTCCTCCACCCCATTCACCTCCAGTCACCTTGTCCAGAGCCCTGGACCAGCTCATCAAGGCCTACTCCTCTTCACATACAGTACAGATCCTTAGCTCCTTCTTCATCTCATCTCACCACCAGCGTCTAAACTCCACAGGGGGGTTCCCTAATCTACTATGTCCTTACCACCCTCGTGGAATATATGACATCATGATGGGGTCTAATCGGTCACAATTCTCATACTTATGTGCACATGTAAATAAATAGTCTTTTCTCTCAGAACGAGTCTCTCCTGATTGAAATGTTTTTGGCTTGCTATGGGCATTTTGTTAGTGTTGCAGCCTGCTGTTCTTTATTGTGGTGCTGATTTTATTTCCTTCCATTGGGCGTAGTATAAGGCCTTACACTCTGTCTCTATGCTGGAGGCTATACACATACATAAACCTACTCTAGGCTATACATACGTAGTATAGAATAATACCACTGGCAGATTTGGCACCCATTGTAGAGGGCTAACTAATTAAGCTAATGTTAGCTCCATGAGTTGGATGACAACACTGTCTCTGGGCAATTTAAATGTTTCTATATGAGTCATTCTGTAAACATAAAAGCATCTTGAGTATACCTTTGATGGCTACATACATGGTATCATGCTAAAAGGCGGGGGCTAAAGTTGCATGTTGCAGGCAGAAAGTCAACAAAGTCGGAGTTCTGATTTATGCTGTATTGTCTGCATTTCCAAATAATATGTTTCATGTTGATAAGAGAAAAGGCTTTTATAAGGACGAGGACGAACCAATGGGTTTATCAAACACTTTCTTGGGTAACGAGTTTAGCTGCGGCTGCTGAAGTGTGAAATTAACCAAAAATAATAAAGGGCAGGAGACGCTAATATATATTAGCATTTTACATGTCCTGTAAGTCCACAATATGATGTATTATAAAATGATTTTTGGCTCAGTTAGGCTGGGTAAGGTTGCTACAAGGGTGTAGGTTATGTTTCAACAATGGAGGGGGCAAATTGGGGGTTTGGGGCCAGCTTAATTTCCTGCATTCTGGGGAATTTTTATGAGTTAATTTGAGTTAATGTCTTTAATGTTGTAAAAATGAAAGTTCTTTGCTACATTCATGTTTTTATTTGGGGGTGGGGCAAATGCACATGCCCTAAATACTGAGGGGGACGTGTCCCCTGTGTCCCCCTGTAATCTACGCCTATGGGTTGCTACCTCAGATATTAAGCTAGTTAGCTAGAAATGCTAATGTGAGCAGCTCAGAAAAGATGAATACAGTTTCTCGCTCTGGTGGTTTTGGTTTCGGAAAGAGTAAAGAAACACACGGTGGTGCAGTGGCTAGCATTGTCACCTCACAGCAAGAGGGTTTCTGGTTCGAACCCAGGGTGGGAGGTTTGAAGGCCCTACTGTGTGGAGTTTGCATGTTCTCCGGCTTCCTCCCATTATCCAAAGACATGCAGGTTAACTGGTGACTCTAAATTGTCCATAGGTGTGAATGTGAGTGTGAATGGTTGTCTGTCTCTATGTGTCAGCCTTGTGATAGTCTGCCTGACCAGGGTGTACCCCGCCTCTCACCCAATGTTAGCCAGGATAGGCTCCAGCCCCCCCGCAACCCCTAACAGGATAAGCAGTTACGTTCTTCATTGCAATCATACAGAATTCATAACTTTTCTGGTTTCCATATTTTCCATCTCTAAAGTTGGAACACACGAGGCAGCTCTTATGAGTCGAAAGATCATTAAACCTCATGTGAGGGCAGTCTCATCACATAGTTTTTCCTTGTACAAAACTCTTGTGTGAATGCTGAAAATCACAGTTTCACCTGTGTAATTGAACCCAGCACTATGACAAGTTGTGTGTATAAAAGGAATTGTAACATTTAAAATAACATAGCGTGAAATGCGAGCGCTCAACAGATTCACCACATAACAGGGTGTAAATACCACCTAGAGTCATCCTGCATGGTCCTAATTATTCACCTCAGCAAAGTCTGCACTTACTTTCCACACCTTTTCCTTCTCCTCGTTGTCGCTGCAAAGTGTCTGATTGGCCAGTCAAGATCCAATTTATGCAGTATCACACTTTTAAGGTCAGACTTTTGCACCTTGCTCTCTTGTTCTCAAATCTCATTTCCCCTTAAGTCTAACGGTCCTGCTGTTTTTGACACCAACTTGCAAAATATAAAGAATGAAACACCAATTTGATCACCTGGAAGCACCATTTGACCAGAGATAAGCAATAAACTAACAATTTATTGCAAGGAATAATGATAAGGATGCAATTCTGCAAAAAATAAAATCATTGTCTATCATCAGGTTGAAGAAAAACTGGTTTCTCAACTTCACAGTATCCTTCTCAAAGCCAAATGGGAGCCTTAAATGAATGTGTGGGCCTTTGGTGGAGCAAGACAGAGGTCATGTTTTGTCTCAACATGTGGATACACTCACATACCCTCTCCCTTTCTCTCCCTTATACAGACACTCTTACGCAAAAGGCAAAACTTGGCAGCCAGACACCATAACTACTCAACAAATTGCTGTCCAGCCTGCTGTTGGCCTGTGCGCATCATGTCTCAGCATCCGAACGACAGCTTTGAATTGCTTATTATGCAGTTTCTCTGGAGTGCTCTGCTTGCACATGCAAGCCGCAATCTCTGTGCAGCAGCAGCTGACTAGGGAAACTGTGGAAATAATTGTCTGTCGTTCCTTGTTGGCTGCTTTGACGTCTGGCGAATCCCTTTGTGGTGCGCTAACAGAGTTGTTTGAAGTCTCTGTCAGTGTGGTGGGAAGTGGCATGGCGCGAGTGCGCGCTACATGTTAGCTTGCATCTGCGGTGCATTCGGTGATCTGCACACTTTCAGACTGGCTGTTGGAGGGATGAGGAGTTGGAGGGAAGAGCAGGCTGAGCATAATAGCTGCAGGTTTGACCCCAGCAGATGGACAAGACAGCCTCTGAATGGAGATTTTTTTCTCTTCAAATATCATCTTGCACTTTCTTTCCGAGACAGGCCCAACGCCCAGACAATGGCAAGCTGTTGTGTCCACCCAAGCATTTGTTACCATTTAGAGTGCGAGACCTGCTGCTTGATGTTGGACATTGTGAGCGCTGTGCTAAATTGCTCTGTTTTGAACGGTTGCGTATGTGCAAAAGGCTCTGATTGTGTTTAGACACTTGCTACTAGCTTTTTTCCCCACATGGGATTTTTTTTTTAACTGAGTAAACATATCTAAAGCATTAATCAAAAAGTGAAGAAAATAACTCAGTAAAATTGCCTCTGAGGTCTAAAATCGACCCTAACGATAGATGTGAGTGTCTGGTGTTTATGCGAGCATTGTTTCTGAAATGGCTACTCCTGTTTTGCTTCAAATCAAAGATGTAGAGAGCTGGGAATCTTTGAATAGCTGTAATCAACTTTTCATCAATTTTGTACTTGTCAGAGGGGAACTATTGTTCATGAAACAAATGCACATTGGTAGAAAAACAAGGGAGGATGCATGTTTTCCCATTGTCCCTAGTCACTTCTCTCTATTGGAAATAAATAAATTCGACTGTGAGTAGCTTTATCATGCTGCCTGCGGAGAGGATGCAGAGACGATGTTGTGTTTTGTATCCAGGGTATCTGCTTCCTGTGTACTGTTAATTCCTTTACAAGCTCACAAGGAATTGAGCAAGGAGGGGGCAAAATTCTGGGTGAAACTTTCCACCGTGTTATCAGCTTTAGCCGCATGTCACTCAATGCGGGCGACAGTCATCAGAGAAAATGTTCCGTTTTGTCCACTCGAGTGTCACTAAGTGATGGATGCCTCCGGAGCGAAACGGGGCTGCAGTTGTGCAGCTGCCTGCGGAGCAAATGTGAAAAGCACCAAGGATTTTAGCACTGCTTTTCACAGGCATAGCGGAGATGCCATGTGAGGTCACAGAGGAGTAAATATAGCCCCGAGAGAGTGTTAAAGACCTCGAACTGGGTCCAGGCTCGTGTCGGATGTGCCGTCCTTTCCATGCTCTCCAGGGCGAAGAAACTAAGCATTTCATTTGAGTGCACCAACGAGGGTAGGAGAGGTGAAGGGCAACCAATGCTACAGTGAGGTATAGGATCTATGCAGCTCAGTCTTTTCATATAGACATGTGATTTCTCTTGTCTGGAGTGGTTGTGGTGACATTCTGCCCCGCCAACATTCTGCAGCCTGCCTCTGAAGCGGAAGCGTGAAAAGTTACCGCAATCAGTGCAAATGTCACCTAGTATCATCTCCAACTTGCTAAATGCTTATTGCATCTTGTCTGAGTCACAGCGTACCATATGGCGTGTGATAAGATTTTTAAAAAAACAACAATGTATCTCGGCTTTGCTCTGAAAGATACATTGAAATGAAGCCTCGATTTCGAACAGATGTGCACATCAGAATTTGATTCATTGGGCGAGGATGTGCGATTGGCATTCTCTGCTATCTAGGCTGCCGGTGCTCGTGCTGATCTGCGTGCACGGTGGATAATATGTTGTCTTTAGTGGGGATGAATACAAGCCTGGATAAGTGAGTCTGCTGAATAAATGATGTTTATAATCATAGCCCTGGGTGTCAGCTAATGTGCCTGGGGAGACGGGGGTGGGGAGTGGGGGTTGGGAGATGAGTTCCAATCATCTGTCCAAGCAAGCCCCTCCAAGGCAGATGATAATGTGGGTCTAAACTGCTGCACGGGTGGGTAATGGGATTGTGTGCACGCTGGTCTCCTGCTGGATAAGCTCCCCTGATAGTGCCACTGACCTCTTCCCTGATAGCTGGAACAGGGAGTCGCAGCACAGCTATATTTATTGTATGTGTGTGTGTGTTTAGGTATCGTATATGAGACAAAAGGGCGATGGAAGGTGTGCTGGTGGGGAGGTGAAAAGGTAGGAGGCGGGCGCATTTCCCCAGCCAGATATTATAGGGGAAGAACAAATAAAAATAAGGGAGGACAGTTCAGAAATGAAGGCTCAGGAGGGGTCATATTTGCTGTGATTAAACTTCTGTGGAATTTCAGTTCAGGTCTCACTGAGTCAACAGTAATCAAAGTTCAAGGAGGATTTTTGTTCTGGTAACTATGGGAAGTAGAGTAAATTATAAGGATTTAAATTCTGAAGCAGCAAAATCACCGTTCAAACACTGTTAAAAAAGTGAGTCATACCAGGCTGCATGCTAATTAGCAGTTTTTCGCCACCCTCTTATATCTGTCATCTCTCTTGGTTAGTTTCAACTTGTGACCGTTGTTCCTCTTTGTGAACGCAGCTCGCCTCAGTTGGCCAGTGTTGCAACAATTTTCAGTTATTTTTTGACAAATTGAGTAATTTTGGAGTTTCTGTGATTTGGACACTGATGATTTGGTTGCCTAGCGTTCCTTTGAAAACTCTGCTGGTTGTCAGACCTCTTCAGTGGCTGACATATGCAGTTAATAAGCATTCAACTGAACAGGACGCACATTTGCAAATGTCATTATTCCAAAGTTAGTCATTTTTCTTGAACTTCAAAGGTGAAGACTGCCAATGCGGCTCACAGTGTATATATAACGTTTTATTCATATCAGTGTCATCAAATTCAGCACAATGTTTGATTATAAGTGGCTGACTCGGTTCAGTGGAAACAGCAGTGACCCCAGGGGGGTTCCAAGGGAGGCGATGTCCCTCCTGATACAATTGCTGGCCCCCCGACTGGCCCTCCAGCGACAATAATTGTAGGCCATTATTACTTTCCTTAAAGGAATATGTCACCCACAAAATGACCATTTGTAAATCAATTACTCATAGCATGTGACCTTGAAATCATGAGGAAAACTCCCATGTCTCCACTGAAAATGTGGAACATACTGATTTATTGATTGATTGGGGAACACATTTAACAACAGCAAAACTCAACAAATGCATTTTTGCTGAAAAACCTTAGTAGAGGAGTCTGACTTTGAAGAGAACATTGGTAAGGGTCTCCTTTAGTTCAGTTTTAAAAAGTAAGGTTTGGCGAAAATGCCTCTGTTAGGGAAGTACTGAGCATACGACTGGATAAATGTGACTTGGATTATACTGCACGAGTTGTGTGAGAGTTTGGAAACTGATGGTTTGGTATAGTTTTGCTGTTGTTAAACATGGTCCCCAATCAGTCAATATGTCAATGCTCCTTGTTTTCCATAAAGACATCCAAGTTTTCTTTACAAATTCAAGGTAACATGGCATGACTAATTAAATGGTCATTTTGTAGGTGAGGTAATCCTTTAAGAGGCTCTGACTTGTTTTTTGAGCTAGTGCAAAGGTTGTATCTTGTGAAACTTAACAACCTTAGACAGCAGTTCCCAACTGGTCCAGTCACGAGATCCAGATTTCTCCTTAGTCATTAGTTCAAGGTCCACACAGGTTAATGCACTCAGTGTCATACTTGCATTTGGCCATGTCGTCAAGCTAGTTTGCTATCTCTGTCAAGTAGCTGTCTGCTGAGCTGTCACTCACTCATGGCAACTCAAAATATAAGCTCTGTGCTGGAAATTTTGTGAGTCACTTGCGGTCCATTCAGAATGGACCCGCGACCCACTACTTGGGAACCACTGACCTAGGGCATCCATTGGTACCAACCATGTTGGCAAAGCTTTTCGAAAAGGGGCTAAATAATGCTACAAAGTTAGGCTACATTTTGGGAGAGGGAACAACTGGCATGGCTGTTTTCAAATGTGAAGCTTGAACTATCACCACAAGATATCTGAATAAGAGATGGGTTCTGTAGGTACCTACGAGTCTCTCCTAAATTTGACTTGTTTTGATGTTTTGTTCCTCACAATCAATGCAGTCCTTCAAAGTAAAGCTGTATATTGGCCTTTTTGCGATATTTGCGCATGTCCAAAAACCTGTTGTTATCCAAGTCTTTAATAATGTTTCAAAGACCTTCCGACCAGAAGTGTGGGCTTTTCTATTGGGCATGCATTCCTACACCAGCCCTGCAATCTCTTGGCAAATTGCTTTGTGTGGCGACCTTGAACAAACTAGAGGTCGTGTGTCGCAACCTGCAGTAAAACCCCCAACTGAGACCCATATTCCAAATTTGCTGAATGCTTCCCCCAAGAATGCTATTAAAGCCTGAATAATAGCAGCATATCCTGCATATCTTAATTGGAAATTGCTACATAACACATTAAAACAGGATTGTTGTGGAACTAAAAATGTTAACTGTACCAGCATTAGTCTGTGCACATCAGACAATTAGTCACACTGACTGTAAAATAGAAACCAAAGTATATGAGGATGTGATTCCTTAACTCTCCATATTGACAGTTTTAAACTAGCCTATGTACTGTAAAAGCATAAGCGAACTCCTGAAATTCAGTTATGGTTTTTGGTTTTGGTGTGCCACCCATATGAAAAATGTCTGGGGGTGCCACTGGTGCAATGCTTCCAACCCCATAATCTGAGCCGCACTCTGAGGGGACATTACAAGATTGTTTTCCCACACTGCTGTTTCTCCAGTAAATTCTGTCTTGGACTCCATTTCAGTGCCTTCTGATGTCAAAATGTGCAGGACTAGAAGATCAAACTAAAACCAGATTAACTCCCCAAAAATTCAAACACCCTGGCTCCCATGATGCTTCCTTTTGGTCCTCATCAAGCATACTGTCGCTGTACATTCAAACAACGAACGACTTCAGCCGTGGATTTTTGTGCTGGGCTGAAGTGTGCGACAGCTTTTAAAAAAAAAAAAAAAAAAAGTGCTTCAGAACCAGAGTGCTATCTAAATGAGGCATAATAGATGTGAGAGTGACATAACCATGTTGAAGGGATGTAAGCAGCCTGACAGGAACATTGCTTCTAGCAACTCCTGTGTTGCATTAGTGATGATTTTCCAGGAGGCGCTCACAAAGAGTCTTCAGAGCGCTCTCCTGAGCCCCAGCCAAACCCGGAAAAGCCCCAAAACAACAGGCCATGTGCATGCAGGCGAGCTCTCCCTGACACAGCTTCACACGTTGTTATTCATAACCCACCCTCAACACTGGCCAAATCTATTTCCCCCCCACTTCTAAAAAAAATATAGGTCATTCCGGTTCTAAAAATGGCTGCCTCCCTGGGGCTTGCCAGAGCATGAAATAGACTTTACATCACGTTAGCCAAGCAACAGCAACCAAGAAACTTTCCTTTTTTTTTTTTTTTGGTCGTTGCTCATTTTTCATCCCCTTTTGTTGCTGTAATCTAACATATGGCGCTTCTCTCACTCTCCCCTCCTCTCTTTCAGTTTATGACCTGAATAAGATATCAGCAGTTTGCCAGGTTTGGAATATGACAGGCGAGGCTAAAGTCATGTAGAGATTTAGATAATATGGTTGCGGAACACTTTACAATGCTTTCCACCTCTGCCTTTCAGACTTCCCCCGTGCTGATAAGCAGGAATTCGGGGGTGGATTTCAAAACGCTTTGGATTTGCAAAGTGCCTGCTGATATGGCGAGGGGTAGTCACATGACAGGCAGCACAATTACTTGCTACCTGTTTATAATGCTACCTATCCCCTCAGCCAGCGGCGGATGAATTACAACAATATCCACTCTTCCTCTTGGTGGCGGCTGCAAAACACAATATGCAAAAAGAAGCAGCTCTCGCCTCCATTGTGGCTTTGACAACTTAGACTGAAATTTATGGAGGCAAACTCACTTGTAGCAGATTGGATAACGCAGGGAGAATTTCTGGTGATTTGCTGTAGTTCAGTGTTTACACATATCCAGATGCTCTTCCTCCACAACCATATTGTGTCATTTTAGGTTTTTTTTTCCCCACCTCCTACATCTCTACGTCCAATGCATAAACTCCCTGGTGGCTGTCCCTTGAAATGGCCTCATGTTTATTTAAACTTAGAGGGGCGGCAGCAGAGCGCCTGGTGCCCCATTCGTTTTCTGTGGTGTTTTCTTATAGCCAGCCAACCCTGGAGCCATTCATCAGCTGGGCTAAGTGTAGCTACAGCGCAGAGGGCTAAACAGCACTTCACCACAATGAGTGTGACATCAACTCTCCACACAAACCAGCGGGTGTGTCAAAGAGAAGCACAATTACAGAGGGAAATGGAAGGGAAGAGGTGGAGAAATGACCATGAAGAGAGACGAGGGGGGTGGGGGGGAGAGAGAGGCAGAGGGTGTCAGTCATGTAGCTTCTAATTTTGGTTCTGGCTCGAGCACCACTTTGTTCCACCACTGGCTTTTATGCTACGAGCATGAGCTGGCTCAAGACAGACAGAGAGAGACAGAAGAGCTATTGAATTAGCAAAAGACCACACTCCACACACACCAAAAATACCATGCACACACACACACAAAATAATGAGACGGAAAAAAGTTTAAAAGATGGCGGAGAGTATTTTCGCATGTGCTTGAGCACACAAATTCTGTTTGTCTTGTGTTTTTTAGAATTAAAGCTCCCTCCAAATGTTAGGCTTTTAGAATGTAATCTAATTTCCTTGTGAATATTTCACAACGCTGCCACAGTAAACTGTTATAAAAATGATCTCCCCAAATATGGATAAAAGAGAAGGACTCGCATCCTTGCTGAGTGGAGAGCACAACAAAGGGAGCTCGGGCTAGGATCCAAATTAGAGGAGAGATGAAGATATGAAAAGATCAAAACCGAGAAGGAGGAATGAGAAAAAAGGAATAGGAATTGGCAAACACCGACATCCAGCTGTGCCACACTGAATCACATTTTAAAGGCAATATGAACTGAAGCCAAACTCACTGTAACTTACATGGGAGATATTAAAAAAAGAAGATTGAGACAGAATCAAGAAGAGTCCACACAAAGTGTCAGTGTATATCTATATATATATATATATATATATATATCTTCATTTATTTTTAATATTTAAACCCACTAAAAGTTGTAAATACAACTTTTGAATGAAAGGCACAGGAAAAATCAGACAATGCTGATATAATACTCAAAAGAAAAATTACAGTACAAAAGTGGACAGTTAGTTACGCATGTACAAATCCCTCCAGGTTCAACGTCCTCCGTACAGGGGGAAACAGAAATGTATCAGACACAACAAATGAAAACCAGAAATCCATTAGCCGAACTTCTCTTTATTGCTTTTCCTAGCTGACAGGGGTCACGCCCGCTCCCCGGATCTTGCAGAAGGCCAACAAAAGCAACTGCTGTGCTTTCCAGTTTCCCCCGTAGATGGATTGGCTCATATTTTCTAGGGATGCACCGAAATGAAAATTTGTGGCCGAAGCCGAATAATATTAAACGCTTGACCGAATACCGAGTACTGAATACCGAATGCTGTTTTTTCATTAGTTTTTGCAGATGAACCCCCTCCAGATTAGTGTTGTCACGGTACCAAAATTGGGACCCACTGTACGATACCAGTGAAAGTATCATGGTTCTAAGTAGTATCACGATACCACAGCGAAAATGAGGCAGATGTGCCTTTTGTCATTTATAAAAAGATAAATCACTTTTCTATAATACATCAATGATATTTCAATGGAATAAATTACTTATTGACTTATTCATACTTCAAAAACAGCATCAATCAGTGATGAACATAGCGGGGATCCTGACAAGTCCCTTCATAAATAAAGAACAGTCCCTAAAGTGCGGTGAGGTTTGTGGGCTGTTACCTGCCACTGAAAGACTAAAAGAGAGAAATGTGAACTGCTTGTTTCTCCTCTGATACGCCACATACTGTGTGCCGCCATGGCTCGGCTGTTCAGGTAGCCTGCTTTTGGGCAGTCATGACAACAAGTTATTCACCTGGAGCCGGCGGGTAAGCCGTTATCATGCGCCGCCGTATTTGACAGGAATAGCCTACGTATTCCTGTCTGTGTCTGTGATCCCCGTTCAACCCACAACCGGCGGGATTTGCCGTTTCATTTCTGCTGCTGGTTGAAATCTGTACTCGCACAACGTGCTGAATGATTTAAGCCTATTTTGCCTGCACAAAACTATTTTTAGTCGCAAATGCGAGCGCGGTGACGGACAGAGTAAAATATCGCCACACTGCCGACATTTTACTCTGTCCGTCACTGCACGCTGTTTGATTGCATTATCAAAACACGCCGCTATTATTCGGCCTTGCTTTTCACTTATTCCACCGAATACCGAATGTGTGTTTTTTTGCAATATTGGGCCGAATATATTCGGTTACCGAATATTCGGTGCATCCCTAATATTTACTTGATTATTGGGCTGCTGACCGTGCTACACAAAACTCCACTGGGCGTTTAGCGTCCGATTCACAACATCGAGACAGATGAAATACGAAACATATGGACCAAAAGAAAGGTTTTTTTTTTTGTTTTTTTTTTAAAGAGTTAAGATCTCTCATAATCCATTACCGAATGAGCCTGTATTTGTAATTACGCTTTAATTCGTTGGTCCACTGAGTGTAAAATCAACCCAACCTCTAAGTGGTGCCGGGTGTTTAAATATTCAACAGAAATTTCTGGGCTGCAAAATTTAAAAGTGCAGGTCAGAAGCCTGCTTCTGGAGCAAGACGGTAATTTAGGGATATCTTCATTTCCCCTTTTTAACATTTACTTGATAGAGCTTTACTGCGCTCAACACTAGTGGGAGAAGTTTGACAATAGGATTCATTTATCAATTACAGACATTTAAAGAGAATTTGGCACTGGAGGCCACTGCTACGCTGTTTTATTGTGTTTTCGAGTCCTCTTAAGGATCACGTAATTTCCCTCTTTTATTTAGTTTAGTGGGTTTTTTCCACGTTGTTGAAGAAAAGCATGCCCAGGCCCATCTGACCATCATTCATCAATGGTATGGGAGGTGAACAATACAGAGGGGGTTCTGTGACATTAAGTATGCCCAATCTTTGGCTCGCACACCTCTGGTTTAGGTTCTTATGGAAAAAAATAAATCAGTATGCAGGCCTGTGCGCTCATATAGGCTTGTGTACACATTGTTTTGGACAGCTCTACTGGGGAACAACTGGAGGGAAAGGTGCCGTCACTCTGTACTGCTCAGGGTTCTTATTATTACATATAGCCTCTTTGGTATAGGCACATCTGCATCAAGGGACCACCACTGTTCAATTACTCCCATTCCTTTTCCTATGTGCAGCTGTCTCACTCTCTCTGTTTCCTATTGAAAATGGGGAAAAAAAACCACACTTAGAAAAAAACAACAACAGATGATTGCCACAATCCTGGAACCTGGAAATCAAGTGATTGATTGGAGGAGCAGGAAATTAGACTTATATAGTCGTCAAGGGTTTTCTTTTTCTCCTGCATGAAGACCAAACCCCCAACCCCCTGCCTCTCCTCTCTACCTGCTGTAGCCTGGCCTTCGCTGCTGCCTGACAGCAGGAGATTCATGCTACCTCCGCCTTCCCTGCAGCCATGCTACAGAGAAAAAAGCAATGGCACAGCAAAAATGTAAACGCACCAATGTACTTAAATTCAGCCCTGAATTTAAAAAAAAAAAGAGAGAGATCCTAGGGCAAAATGAAACGGTGTTAAGATTCAATGTTATAAAACACAACAGTTCTGATGGACTGAGGAGTGAACAGGAGGATGGATGTGGTCGATGTTGCTGCGCTAGATGCTTAGATGCTCTGGTTTGCGGTTGGGTCCAGCGAAGGATGCGTTTACCAGAGCCCTTTTCTCACCTCCCTCCCCAACGATGGCAGCCCACCCCGGGTGAGGAGAGGCTACCTCTATCCCCTCTCTATCCTGGTTCTAACCAGAATCTCTTAGCGCCACACTCCTCTTTCACACAGGAGCAAAGTCAGGTAAAAGCTAGAGCTTAGACAAATCTGCTTTGAAGTTTTGATTCTTACACTTCCTGATGCAAGACCTCTAACACCTTCCTGCTCCAGTGCACAAAGAAGAAGCGAATGACATCATGTACAAGAACCAGGATCTCTAAGAGTTCGGAGATAAAGAGTACAGGATCCAGTCTGTCAGTGCGTCGGGCTAACGCCGACTCCATTCATTACCTTGCCGTAGCGGAGGAGGAAGCGGCAGCTAGCTGTGTGAGGTATTCACGCAGTTCCTTGGCCGCCTGAAAGCGGCCGTAGCGCTTTTTGGGTTTGGTGCACTCGTCCAACAGTGCCTCGAGTTGTCCATCTTTGGCTATGTGGGCGGGGGGGTCATGGAGGAGGCCTCCGGTGGTGCCCCGCCACGTAGCGTACCGCGACAGCAGGTTCTGGCACACGGCATAGTAGTTGTGGTCCACTGTGACCCTGGAACAAAGGGAGTCCTTGGAGAAAGAAAGGCAGGCCTCTCTGTCACACTCCTCGAAGCGGCTCTCGTACCACACGTCGTAGCTCTCTGGCTTGTCTGCGGGGACACAGAGAGACGGTTAAATGAACACACCGCAGTAAAAACATACTGATCATAAAAAACAGTCAATAATATTAATAGAGTTGTAGGTGCATAACATTCATTTCAAATATATTAAAGTGTTTATTGGGTCATAAGCTTGTTTCTTGCGGCCTTCATCAGGTGAGTAAGTAATAAGGTCGGTATATGTTGGTCCTGCAAACAAAAATGTCCTGGTTTTATTACAGTGCAACACCCCTTTATATATTCTTTGGAGTCCCTACCAGCCTGCGGTTTACATTTGATAAGCCTTCACAGAAATTCTTTTCCTTAAATGTGGAGCTATACATGGGAAATTTGAGGCACAACTGATTTTAGATGATTACAACCAACTGCTTGACCGCATGTGATCGTGAGGAAAAACTATTTTTTCAAAGGTTTCTGCAAATTATTAGCTAAGAAATCAACCTGACCAGAAGCCGACAGGACCATGGTGCCACATTTGACACCCCAGGGGCACTAACAGGAAATTCTTTCTCAAAGCACACAGCCAAACAACTCATCTGCAGTTTCATTTGACAGAAATGAACCACTTTCCAGATTTATTGAGCAAATAAAATTCTTTCTCCAGCTCATTTCACATTGCTTTTTCTCTTTAGAGGATTGTGCTGGGAAAGGAGGGAGCCAAAAAAATAACCTGGAATGATGAGAGAGAACTATTGGTTTGTGCATTAAAAAGCAGATCAATAACAGTGTTGGGAGGGGGGCTGGTGGGGGGGCGGACCCAGAGGATGCAAACACATAATCAGTGTATCAGCATTGTAATGCACTTCTTTTCTGGCTCATCAGAACAACTCAATCAAACATCCAACGCTGCCGTGTTAGCAAGGGGGCCCCTGTGGCCCCCCTGAGGAGGAGGGGCACATCAACCTCAATCAGAGAGGGTGATGGAGATGGATCCGCCTGCGTATGCTTGCCACGAGCGCGTGCTCACAAACGCATATAAAAGATGTACGCGCGCAAGCAGCAAGGTGAGGTGAAAGCAATTAATGTTTCAGAGCTGGCCATGCATCACACCTCAGCACTGATTGACAGATGGCATCGGGAGAGTGTCCCATTCTTGTTCACTCGCACTGACGGACACACACACACACACACACACACACACACACACACACACACACACACACACACACCCACACTGCAGTCAGACAGACAGAGCGGCTGAAAAGAACAAGCAGGGAGGAGAAGGTTCATACTCAAGGACGAAGATGAGCACAGCAAAAAAAGTACTTTGAGACTCGACTAAAGGCTAAAAAGGAGTCTGAGGTCTATTTACTTGCACCCCAGTCCCCTCTGTTCCACCCTTACAGCAGGCCTGAGCGTAATAAAGCCAGAACATTTCCAAAGCAAACGAAATCATTTCCAATTCAAATGAGTGGGAGAGCAGTGGACGAGGCAGGCCGCCTCGCCTCTCTCTTCTCCCGCACCTCCCATGTTAAGGAGCTCAGGTTGGACTTGTATACATTCACCTCACTCCTCCGTCTTCCCAGGGCTACACTGAGAAGGGACATTGGGCCTGAAATGCTTGTTAGCGTGGCCTTACTAGTGGCATTCAAGAGTACGAGCTGGTTTTAACAATGCATGCCTGTGTTAGAGTGCATTATTGAATGTGAGAGAGAGAGGACTGCGTGTGTGTGTGTGTGAGTGAGTGAGTGTTTCAAGTGCTGTTGCATTTGTGTGTGTTTGTGTAAGCCGGGGAGCGATCGTGTTGGGGAGAGAAGAGAATGAGAGTGAGTGAAGTGTGTGTTACATTATACAGCATGTGTTTCCAAAAACCACTGGGGGTGAAACCATCCTCAAACACTATAAACTCAATGATGGGGAATGGCTCCTTTCGCACCACTGGACTGTGCAAACACACGGCACGCGGCACAACTTGAACACGGCATGCGTTTTATCTCACGGCGAAACCCGCCCCGCATCAATATGGATGCCCCTAACGAGAGGGTGGAACCGCGCGTGAGCTCTTTGCGTGTTTTGATTTGCAAATCAATTGGCCTCAGTTTAGACTGATGAGATTCGCGCCACACACTTTAACTCGCTTTTCAATCTCGGGCTCTAATTGCAGGGATTGGATTCCTCTGCTTGTGGAGCCTTGGGGAGGTTACGGCGGCCTATTTCCTGCTGCTGTCCGACACATGGCCGTGACCTCGTAATTCTCATTACCGCCGTCGTCCCTCTTCTTCATGTGGCGGCCGCGCCACTTGGCACACACACAAACAGATCAGACGCACAAACACGCGAGAAGCACGTAAACATTCTTGAGGCTTAAACTCTGAATGGCCAGGGTAAGCAGCTTGAGTTGTCAAGCTCTAAATGTGCCGGCCAGACAAAGAGAGTCTCAACCTGGATTGTGCTGCGGGACTTGCAAAGGGCTACGGTGACAGGGTGGAAAATTGCAGCCATTGGCAATAAGGTGAATATACACACACCAACATAATCGCACAGGAAATCAAGTACAAACTCGAGGGGAAAACTACAGGGCATGTAGGAGTGCTGCGACATGTCACACATCTATATGCGGTTTTCTGGTGTCAGATCTTGTAATTTGGCAAAGCGGCACTTTATCTGAAGATAAATTCATCACAATACTTCCCATCCAACTAAAAAAAAAAAGCACACACACACTAGTTTCTCACACACACACACACACACACACACACACACACACACACACACACACACACACCCACCCAGACAATAGTTCATATCTGTCACAGGGCACAATGGTGGAACCTCAACACCTAGCGACACAACAGTTTATCACTTTAATAGGATTTCTGCAGGAAGGGATAAATCTAAGAGCCTGACTGGGTGGTCGTCCCTCTCTTTGAAGTAGCCCCAGGAAGGAGGACTGAGGGGTAGCAAACTGCCACACTGAGTGTGTGATGTATAGCTCTCTCTGTCCTTGTTATGAGGTTTATTCTGAGAGGCGAAAAAAAAAAAAAAAAAAACTAGGGCAGCGGAGATGGCTTGTTATCTGAACTATCTTTGCTTTGATGGGGACGAGTGTGTCGGAGGCACAAGGGGTGCTGAAGGAGTGTATTCTTAGATGAGAGGAGGCTTTGAGAACGTGCAAATTTGCCCACAGCCATCTGTCCCTTGAGACCTTTCCTCGAACCTTCGTCACTGCCTCATGAGCTACAGTTGGCGGTGGTTAAAATTTTGACATGAAGCGCAATGTTCTCTGGGGAGTTCAAGCTGTGGTCAGTGTTTGAATCACACTTTGGCTTTTGAGGAAGTCTGTGATAAACAGTCCTTCGAAGAGGAACAACCGCTGCATGAGTAGACATGTTATTAATACAGTTAGTGGTTAATTATCACTTTACAGTTTTAGAGAAGCAGCGATCTCACACAAGTACACAAGAATTACTGCCCTGCGGCTGTGCGCCTCCACCAACCGGTCATGTTGCAGTTTACATCTATGTCTGTCCAGACTCATATGGAGCCATGACAACAGGCAAGGCTTCTTATTAGGGCAGCACCCTGAAAGTCCACTATTCGAATCATCAGTTGGAGACCCCTAAGTTGACTGAGAGTCCTTCAAATTGACCAGTCTAGGGGTTTATTGTCAGTCAGTGTGCTTCTGGGGACGTTTCAGTCCCCAGATGTAGCTGCAGAGTGAGCGCTCTCCACTTTCAAGCTGCTCTGCTCTCCGGTACAGGCGGTTGCGGACCCAGACCGAGGGTGTGTCTAAGTGAGACGGAGGCAGCTGCTCGGAGGAGGACAGGCGTATGCTATCTTGTGCCTTCTGCTTCTGCAGCAACTTAATACGATAGCATAGTTAGCATGCATTAGCTCGGAGGGCTATCTTGGCTTACGTGAGCGTCGATGTCACCCTAAACGTCACGCCGAAACCTGCTCAAACTCTCAAAATCTATGTGGAAAAAAGGAACGACTAGTCAAAAAATTTGTACTCAACAGCCAAATATGATTCTACTGACATAATTCTAAGTTGGGTACAGCCCTACTGCAAATATGGACGTTGCTGCAAAGAAGCTACATATTCAAAACATGGACGCTTCACACATCTTCAACCCCGGCAGCAAAGAAGATCTATACAATCAGCACAGCTTCAAGTTGGGCACCCAGGATTAGTGTCACCAATTCAGTATCTGATCAAATGTCTCCCCTTCTGTTCTTGAGATATGATGTTGAGTCATGGCCAGAAAAGTGTTTTTGCCGAACATTATGATGTCACAGTGAGGCTGGATATGAAATGTAATCACTTCATCACTTCATCCTATTAGACATTGTCATAATTAGTGTATGAATTCTTGAGTTACGGCCAAAAACAGGACACAGTGAGGACACAGTGACCCTAGACAACCAAAATCTAATCAGTTCATAGCTGAGTCAAAGTGGACGTTTGTGCCAAAATTGAAAAATATTTGAAAAGGTGCTCTTGAAATAAAGTGTTCATGAGAATGGGATCGACAAACTGAAAACATAATTCCTCTGGCCCAGCAGGCACCGGTGCAAAGGCTTAAAAACCACCAGTGACAGCTCCACAATTTGAGTGACGTAGTCTTAAGTGTTTATACTGTCCTTGAATAAGTGGGCAGCATTTATCTTCTTGTGTAGCTCCATAAGTGGTATTGTTTCTATGTATAAGACAAATAGTATTGTCATAGCAACAGGAAAATAAGCTGTACTAAGCATTAGACATATGGACACACACACACAGCACATATATGTGTTTAGGTAACAATGGTCGCTGCCACTCACTCTGCTTGATCAGCCTTTTGTCTGCCACGAGAACATTCTCGGCATCAACGACGATGACCTTTCCGTCGCGTGGGCCGACTGCAAAGTTATCGAAGCTGACATCGAGCAGGTAGAGGGCAAACTCAAAGTCATTGTTGGTGAGCTGCTCGGCAATGTCCATGAGCTGGCGCGCCAAGTCTACCCTCTTCTCCCAGGGTGCGTTGTAGAAGCTCCACAGCTCCTCGCCCACGTAGTTGACAGCTACCATGCGCCCACACGCTCCCAGGTACTTGGCGAAGGGCCACCCCTCATCTGACGGAAAGCTCTGGGAAAGAGAAACAGATGAGAACAGAAAACGGTGATTTAAAAACAAATATAAAAGAAGTCGGACCGTGTAATGTGGAGCTGGCTGAAAGAAAAACAGAAATCCCCCCAACGGCTTTGAAAAGCAAAGGCTAACACATAAATTGCGAGAACCCTCACATTGTCAGAAAATGTTTGTTTAACTTGCACAGAAACTAGGTTCTAAATAAAGAGAGTCAAGAGAAAAAAATCCCAGACATCAAACACAACGTTGCTGTGTGTTGCCTTGGGTAATTTTTGACACATAATTCTAAGCACAATAGTTGAAAATCTGCCAAAGGATCACGTGAAACGCAGCCAGCACTGGGTATAACGGATTAAATTTAATAAAAGAAAAGAGCCAGTTTGTGTTAAAACCCTACAGCTATGAGCGGATGTACGCCGCTATCCTCAGTGCTTCCAGAGAACTGATAGGAGGTGATTTGTGGTAGCAGCAGTTAGCAGGGAAGCCTTATGTGTTGTGATGCAGCAGCGGGGCGATTTAAACTGCTGCATGATGTTGGCTAACCGAGTAAATGCAGTTTGGGCAAGCTGACAAGTAATCGCTGTGTATTACAAGGTTAAAACTGATTAATAATAACAAGGTAATACCGCTAGCAGGAAGTGGTATCACTGCTGCTGCACAAAACCCTAATCTCTCAGATTTACTCCACTTTATTGAGGTCAAACAAAAACAGGCACACATGCACCATCATCTGCAATCACTCAGAGTCAAGTGGCTGCACAGGCAAACACACAGACACAAATATACAGACAACTTAGATTAGTTGTGTGTGAAGCAGCTGCATTTGGCAAACGTGCCAGGCTGCTAAGGGACTGGATTCTGTATGTCGACTGCTGCTGTCTCTCTCTAGGAGCTCGGGAGTCTCACATTTTCAGTATATCACTTTCTCTTCTCCTAGTCCATTTCACTGCCACAGCCTAGGTGGACGAATGAAATCCCCCTTTGTTGCAGCCCACATGAGTTTCGCTACAAGTGATAAGCTCCCATCTTTTACAATTAACCCCCCCGCCATAGGCCTCTATCTTTTACAATAAACAGCCAGCCATATGCTAGCTTAATGATAGCCCACAATTCCTATGTAACAAATCTCTCCTAGGCTGCTGTTTCTGGCAGGCAGCCGTCGCACAGACAGAGAATCGAGAGTGCTCCTGTTTCACAGGAGTCTCGGCAGCCCTCCCTTTCTGAAACCCAATTGCATCGGAGATATGGCAGGGGTGACACACCATGTCACTGCAGGTAAGGTGTGAACTACTATGACTGTTGCGTCTCACTTTACACTTGTGGTAATTCAATACTTCACCAGCTTTCAATTTATGCCAAGAGGGGGGATTTTAAATATGCATGGCTGCCCAAACTCCCTTTAAATTTTAATGAAATACAAATTATTTAAAAACATACATTTTAACCCCCCTGCCGGCCACGCAGCTGCTGTATCTCAAAGACAACAGCTGGACCCATGCCACATAGAGACTGTGGCACCGAGGGGGCGAATGTGACAAAGAAACCACAGCTTGGTGAATGGATGGCTATGCAGCGATTTGAAGGTTCACTTGTGCAGCCGTGACTGGAGTTGAGACATTTATATCTCAGACACTCAAACTGTGCTGCTCTTAAGCTGCTTTATCTCATCCTGTCACTTGGCTGTAATTTGCTGAGTGTATAGGCAAACGCGTATGGATCCTATCTGTGCTATAGCACATGGTACAACATGCTGAATGCCATTATAAGTGAAGGCTAAGGATGCTTTGCAAGGGGTCCTTGACTGGACAAACTACCTTGGAAAAATCAAGATCTTGATGCAACAGTGACTCATAACTTTTTACAACCTACACTGAAACAGGCAGACTTTTACAATCTGTGGTGTAAATCTATACCATAGGCGTATCTCCTGTTCCTGTCAGTTTTAAGGAAGCTCCACCACCAAGGGGGGGTGGGGAGGACAATGATAAGTTGCATGCATTGCAGTCTTGGTCGAGCCCATTTCCCTGAGGTGACCCAATCAATTGCGGGCCAGACAAAAGTCTGTCCAGGAAGCAGTGCTGCCTTCCAGCAGCCTGTCGGTCTGTCTGTGCTTGTCATCCTTAGACTTGGCAATGAGTCACCCAACTTCCCCAAAAACTCTCGGCTTAATCGCCTACCTCTACATTTTCTGATAGAGCAAACTTGACAGGAAGCGGAATCTGAGGAAGTAGACATGTCTCAAAAAAGTGAGAAATTCCAGCAGATACGAGGAAACAAAAGGATACTGGTGGGCTGACAGCACTCCCAAATACTGACTGGAAAGAAGACAATCCCAGACTACTGAGATGTTGCCTGCCAATGGGCATTCCTACATAAGAGATTTTAGGATTAGAGACTTAACGGGCTAAATATCTAAAATGGCTTTCTAATTTCTGAAGTTGGTATAGAAAGATTAGGTTGGAGCTGGATCAGTTGGTGGTACATCCCTATTAGTGCCGCTTCCCTTTGACCCAGATTCAAACCTCAGATCGCTTTATGTTGCTGCAAATCTAAGCGGCTCTTGGTCTTGTTGACAAAACTTAGCCTGTCCAATGTTACGGCTAAACCTGCTTTGTAAAACACCATCCTCACTCTCTCGCCCCTGCAGGGCGGATGGATAAATGTGGGGAAGGGTTAGTGGTGGTGGTGGTGAGGGTGGGAGGGGAGACAGGGAGCAAAAGAGAGAGAATACGATGGAGACGGCAAACAGAAGAGACAAACAGAGTGTCTTTCACTTCTCCGCTCCAGTGGACAGGAGGAATAAACCAGCAAAGACCTGCCTGCTAAACACATCTCTCTCTTTGTTGTCAGGTTGCAGCCTGAATGGGAGCAAAAGTAGAGCGGCGGCAGATGGGGGGGAGGCTGATGGGAGGGAGGAGAAGGATGAATGCCCTAAGGCTACTTTCAGACACTGTCAACGGCTGTTATGAGAACGCCTTCATGTCTGTTCGGCCCTCGTCCGCAGGTCTTAACATAGATGTCGTTCATTCACGCCTCTGACAGGCTCATTGCGCTGCGTCAATTACAAGAGTCTTGACAACTCATACCCATTTTTATGAGCTTCCTATATTTAAGTTTCATGTGCAATAAGTCTTAAGGTGAGAGCTACTGAGGGGTGTAGGCAGGCACATGGAAGTGGGCACCTGAGCTTTGGATTCAAACTTTGCCTATTGCAGAGCTTGATAAATACTCCACGTGTCCTACCAATCATTCTCCCTTAGCGCTCTTTAAACGGTTACTCTGCAGAAGTCATTAACGTCCGCAATGAGGCGTTGAGGGGGGGGTGGGGGGGTGGACGAAATAAATTGGAAAGCCCAGCCTAATGCTACATCCACTGCTCTATCTCTGAGCAGAATTGGGAGGTACTGTATGTGTGTGCGCTTGCATGTGTGGGGACTGCACAGGTAGTGAATTTTACCAGTCGTCTCTCGATGATGTTATGCTATTGAGAAATGCTGAGGGTGCAAAACTGCCAATGTCACATCTCAGCTACTTTTACTGCTTTAAAAAGGTCTTATCACTTCTTGTTCCTGTCATTGAATAAAAAACCTTTTATCTCCTGCTTAGCAAAACCTTTAACTTATAGAACCTGGCGCCAAATGCTCCTCTTATTTCCCGTACACATTTTTTGCTTGAATTTCTTGCAGTGTTAGAGAAATAATGAGCCCGACTCTGGAGACAATGAAAGCGAGGGTGGAAAACAGACCGAAACAGAGTCGTCTCATTACAGGCGACCTCACACTGACTTCTAGGCCCAAGTCTGACTAATCTAATCTTAAAGGTTGTGTTGGTGCACTACAGTAGCATTGACTGGGGGGTGTTTGTGCTTTCCACTCCCCTCCCTGTAATACAACAGACACACTGGCATCCTCTTGGGGGGAGATTGGAGTGGGCTGAAATGAAACAGGGCCACAGACAAATGGGCAGCCTCTGGAGAAGAGGATGAAACGAATGGAGCGAGAGGCACAGGAACACACACCTGCGTCCTGACATCTGCTGACAAAGGCATGCCCTTCTACTGGGCCACTCGGGGGAGGGCGTTGGCGTGTGTGTGTGTATTTGTGTGTGTGAGAGAGAGTCCGAAAAGAGGCTCTTTGTGCGTGCGTGTATGTGTGTGTGTGTCTATGTGAAACTGTATCCGAGTGCATGTGAATGAGAACATGCAACGTGACCAGGGCTGATAACAACCTCTATTCAGGGGCCGAGTAAACATGAGCGGCTCCCAAGATATTGCCTTGGCTGGTCTGCAAAGAACACTGGTCCATCAAACACACATATACATACACACAAACGGTGGACACACAGAGCGGCGTTTATAAATGCAAGATTTGAAGGAACAAGTTGCCTTCATCTTGCAACCATAACTACTTACAGCAAAAAAGGAAATTAGTAGTTTGCCACAGAAGTGTTTCATGTGTGCAGCTTGTTAAAGCCCTGAGCAGGGTGTGGTGTAAATTCTCTACATTTTCTGTCCTCAGCAAAATCCCAGCGCTTCACAGCAAACAAGTTAGGACAGGACTCTTGAAGAGTCCGGGGATCAAACGGTAAAGTTGAGGAAGTGGGGCGGGCAGACGCAGCCAGTGAGACACAACAACAGCATTAAAAAAAAAGCTTTTCAACCCTGATGTTGCAAAATGAACATTATTCAGCGTGTTTATCAAAGGGGCTTAGCATTAAGAAGAAGTCACATCTGCTCTGCAAGGCTCGGGCTTCCAAGCCAGACTTGAAACGTCGCTTTTCTGTGCAGCTCTCCTGTTGACCTTGTGTGTCTGGAGGATGTGTGGCGAGCCCCGTCTGGCATTTTGCTGGCCATTTAAGTTTAAAATCCAGTTGGTTAGTTCGCAGCAAGAGCTCGGGCCCCACAGGGGAGCCGGCGCTAACTCCTCATCCTGGCACACATGGCGCTATCCCTTTCTTCTCTTTTGCTCTCATCTCCTGCTGCTGCTGCTTCTCCTGCTAACCCCGCTTTTTCCCCTCTCCCTTTGTTCCACCCCCAAAAACCTGCAATACAGGGCAGTGATGCTGTCTGTTCCAGACACGGAAGCCAGGAAATGCCTAGTCAGAGCACCAAACTGAGGAGAGTGTGTGTGTCTGTCTCTAGCGGAGAGAGAAGAGTAGGGAGAGATAGAGACTGTGTATGTATCTGAATTTAGAAAAAGCCCTGCCTCTTTCTTTACCAGACATGCGGTTCAAAGAGTGCAAAGTCACAGTCTGTAGAGCTGGCAGCAGTCTTGGGAAACAGGAAAATCATTGAATGAAGAAGACTGAAACTAGAAAGGACTGCTGGGTGTGTGTGTGTGTGTGCGTGTGCAAGCATGCGTGAACACCGAGCACAGATGAGAAATCAAAACCAAGAGGTCAGGTAGATAGAGCAGGCAAGTTAGACCACGTGCGGCCGGCTTGTGCAGCACGACAGAGCGCACGCATGACTCAGAGAGCTCTGCCATGCAGTGATAGAAATGGGTTAGCTAGGTCTTTGAGTTCTGCAGGCCTTTGCTCTACAGAGAGAATGAGAGCAGGATGAGGAATGAGAGCACGGGATGGTGCAGCTCCGCGTTGCTAGTACACACTCCGCTGCTAGCTGATAGCTGATAGCTGAAACCCTTTGCCGACCTGAACCCGAGCCACTGAGCACAGAGCCACCTCATAAATCCCCACTGGAAGACGAGGAATGTATTAAGTCATAGGCAGCAGTGTTGACTCAGTCTAGGTGGTATTGCCGCCCACACGGGTGGGGAGGAACCCAAGTGAAGCTTGGCCTCAGACCTGAGGGCTGTGGGTTTGAGGCCGACATCAAGGGTAGTGTATTTCAGAGCAGGCGCCAATTATCTCCGGGGCAGCCGGGTGGTGTAGTGAGCAGGGAGACTGCTGTCACCGACCCCGCACTCTAACCTCGCTGCAGAAACAGGGCAAACATTAAGAGAATTTCCCACACAAGGAGCAATTAAGTATCTCAAACGCTACAGAAGAATTCAACTTACATAATGAGAGGCGCCATTTCCAACACATATACAGCACAGGTGTAAATAATGTTTTTCTTTTACCTTTTGCAAGGGTGAAAATGCTCAAGATTTGAAGATGCTACAGCATATCCCTGACCTCTCATATATTCACTGACAGGAACTAGGTGCCTGACGCTTTAATGCAGTGGACAATTTTATTACTGCAGACAAGCTGATGTGCTAAAAAGCATCTCCTTGCTCTAACATTAAGCCTTAGGCTCTCCGGGGGACACAGCACAGTAAAGAACCACTTGTTCCCGATCCATATTGGCCATCTTAAGGGGCCCAGGGAGAGATGTGAATGGGGTTAGTTACTCTCCAGTGTTGCAGAACTGCATCTTCACGAGCAGGGCAGGAGGTAGGTTGGGGTGCAGGCTGTAACAGTAGGAAGCTGGGTGGGGTGGGGGCAGAAATCTAAAAAAGGAGCTGGTGGGTGGGATGAGTGAGGGGTGTGTGTGAGGGGTTCAGCCACAGGCATTTACCTAACCAAACACAGCTGTCATTCGTGTGTGTGTATATATGTGTGTGTGTTTGGAGAGCGGGAGAAAGAGAGAAAGGATTATGGTAACACAAGCAGTCTGGCTCATTCAAATGGGGGGAAAACACCACAAGGCTCCGGTTTGTACAACACACACACTCGCTCGCACAAACCCTCCGCTCCTCTCCTCTCCTCCCTCCTTCTTCTTCTCTTCTCCCCTTTCCACCAGGGCCTCCATCCAGCGAGGGCAGCCAAAAGAGGGGAGTCGGGCCCAGATAACTCCCTGTCTTATCCTAACAGGATTCAGTCTGTACACAAAGGCCTATAAGAATAATGAAAGGGGGTTTGGGAGCACTTGAAGCAGGGTTAAGCGGCGTACACAACCTCCTCTCTTATGTGCTAAGAGCGTCACAATCCCCCAGACCCAAAAACAAAAGGTTCTAATCACAGACTAGCAACTTAAATACTATTTACCGGTGGACCTCAGCCACTGAGCCGGCCTTAGAGACAGAAGGCTCTTACTTAAGCCGGGATAGCATGCAGTGTCTGTGATTAAATGAAAAGAAATAAATAACACTAAAAACAAAGCGGGCTTTGATCCTCTTTGTAAAGAGGCATGACCCAGAAAGCCAGACTATAAGATTGCAGAGCTTTTCCACCGTAGACAATATACAGTAACGGCTAAAATTATGTGCATGCTTTGTCAGAACATGACCATGTCGGTAATAAGAAGAGCTTTTTATACATTATTTGGACATTTTGTGAGCATGCAAAAAGTCTAATTTTCACACTTGTTTTTCCAATATTTGACAGCTATACAGAAAATATTTTTTACTTGTATGCAATTCACACACACGTCATGTATAGCCTCTGACATACAGTAAGAATGCTTGCCTTTGTGTTAAAGAGGAGATGGCATGTGCAATCATTTTGATGTAATACTTAATCATTCTTCATTTAAATCATATCTTGACACTAAATCACTACCATTTTTTCAAATTATACAGTTATAAGATTATCTGACTCATAGCTGCTGTAGGCAGGTTGCGCATCAGCATATGGCCCGATTGCATTTATTTCCCTATTAACAAATAAATCAAGGTTCAGTAGGTCACAGTGAGAGGCACCACCTTTGCCTCACTTTGTGCCAAGAAAAACCCCCCCTGAATTTATACTATTTACTTTGGCTTCGCTTCCCAAAGTGGATGAGCATCGTAATAGATTATGCAGAGCCTCATTAAATCAACAGCATACCAAAGAGGCATCCCCCCATTTTAGAAAATTCAAACAAGCTGCTAGTGTGTTTGCTCAAAGCGCTGTGAATGTTTACTTTCACATTTGCGTTAAAATGCTGCTGTCAAGAATCTTAGGAGGAATAGGAGATAAGGTCATCCATCTAATCTCTTGCTTCCGTCTCTCCTGCGATTTAGTATCAGTGTCAAGACGTCCGTGTTCTGGGGAAAAACAGACGGTGTTGCGTGAGAAGTTCGTGCCTCCTGATGAGTATTGTGTCAGGTGAGGGCGGTGTGTTGAATGGGGAGGTGGAACGGTGGAAGGTGGGGAGAGATGGTAATAAAAAACGAGGGAGAAAGGGGTGTCTGGGAGAGCGCGGATTTGAGTCTGGAGGAGATGACTGCGTTAACCCCACAGGCCTGTCACATCCTATTCTCAGCTTCACTGAGCAAGACAGGGCTGAGGACCAAAAAGGGTGCGAGCGCAGTCACATGCTCCTGGCTAACTCGCCAAGCTTAATGATTTGGAAGGGAGGACTAGGCTAAATCGAACTAATTTAAGGTTGGGCCAGATGTACTCCATCAAACACAACCATCACCTGATGAATCAGTGAGTCATCTAGCCGAAGGAGAGAAGCCAAGGATGGCAAATAAGGTTCCAGCCAGGGAAATGAGAAGAATTATTACTCACATTTCCTGCAAACCACGTTACTGTCAAATGAGAGGTAAAATTAAACAGCGTCATGTAATTTTTCTGCTTGGCAAAGAGACACAGTAGCAGAATAACTGTTCCAGGCCAACTTCTCTGTGAAACCTTAAGAAAATCTGCATTGAAATGAGAGGAAACAGATGAAGTTGCATAAGGTGCCTCTCTCATTGCACGAGGATTTTCTTGTTTGGCTGTCGTCATTTTGTCTTCCAAAAATATTTATTCCCCAAAGCCAAATTGTCTTCCACGTGACACATGAGTGGGGGTGGTGTGTGTGTCTGTGCATGTGTGTGTGTGAGTGCATGCTTGTGTATCACAGAGCACAAAGGAAATGCATTGTTGGACAGACCCGAAACAACACAGCAGATTGTTTCCCACTGACAAAGAAGGTCTGGTTTCTCATAGTGAAACAGGGCCGATTTACTGCCTGTGGCTTCAAAAGACTGGAAACAGAAGCCATTCGGAGAGGGAGTGCAGCTCACTGAGCAGACGGCAGAAATGTTATTGACATTATTCAACTGTATAAAGCCAGAGGAAAGGAGATAGAGAAAGAAAGCCGAAACCACAGCACTGGCAACCAGCGACACTAAGAAATCATTTACGCTAAATATAGCAAACTCAAATTATACGCCAAGTGATGCCAGCCTCTCCAACTTACTGAAGAGGTGTTTGAAAACAACCGAGCAAAAAGAAACAATCGCTCAAGTCCTGACAAGGAGGCAGCGCGATAAACAGTCGAAATAAGGATCAGGTTTAATTAAATAGCAGGTCATAAAACTCAGCCCACATTCCTCTACCTTTTGTTAAAACTAGTCCCCACGCAGTAGCACTCACCTCTGGCAAAAAAACAAAACAAAAAACGGAGACTAAGGTGTTGTAGTACAGCACGTCTCCTATTCAATCTCTATAGACGCTATTAATTCTTTATGGTCCACTGCTGCCCAACCTTGTGTATAGGGTCTCTCAGTCTCTCAGCAAATTTTCTCCTCATCTTTTGAGTTCAGTGATGCTGACCAACAGTCGAGGCACTCCTGTGAATCTCTGAGATGTCTGGAACATTTTAGCTGTATGTTACACGTCCACAAAAGTCCATGCCCGTAATCTGTTACCCCTGGCCTGCTGCATACACAGACCCTACTGTTCTTTCTCATACCCGCAGGTCACAAGTTCAGCGTGAGATCAACAATTCATGAGGCCCCTGTAAACATGCAAAGGTTAGCCGAAGCAGAGAGTGAAGAGAGCCGTGGACAATGTGTGTGTAATGTGTTGGTGTGTGATGTCTGTAGCTTTGTGCAAGATAAGGGTTGGAGGGTGGAGGGGGGGGATTCACAGAGCCTCTGAACTGGGGCATAATGGCATTAAAAACACTGATGGAATTATCTGGCCAGAGTTTGTGGAGCGTACACAAGCGGACAGGAAAATATAGGAGAATGACACAGAAGAGGAGAAAGGCAAAATGAGAAAGAAAAGACGAGAAAGGAAGGAAGAGAAGGGCAAGCGACCACACAGGGCTAATCTGATTTTATAGATTGTCCAGACTAAAAGGCTGATCTCGCCTTTTGTCCTCTGTAATGCCTGGAGGTGTCTGGCACTATGTGTAAGGGGGGGTTGGAGGTCACCATAAGTTATTGAATGTCTACACGAGCCATGACCATTGTTGTTCCGACACGGTCAATGCCAGATTGAAATTGAAATTGATTGGCTGCTTGTAAATCAGTCAGGATGAGGACATATATGACACAGTATGGCCGCTCTGACACGCAGGATGATGGAATAGAGGTGGGACGTACTTTTACTCCTAACCTGGTGTCAAAGACGATTAGGTTTACAGCGTTTTGATTTTGGCAGCATGTACCATTTAATCTACGTCAATTAAGGATTTTAAACGCTGAAGCACAATACAGTGATGACGATGCCAACTGTATCAAAAATTAAATGTTCAATCGGTCTCATCAAAACTACTCAAAAAGGAGCAGTGTGTAGGATTTAGCAGCTTACAGCGGTAAGGATTGCAGACTGCAACCAGCTGAAAATCCGCAGACATACAAACCAGGTGATTAAAACCAGTAAAAACACTGAATAAAAGAGTTTCATCTTACAAATCAGTGTCTCTGCAACGCTGCAACGAGCCGCTAGCCGAGCACCTGCTAATGTGTGCTCACCTTTTTTTCTCTGATAATTTAAAGATCCAGACATTCAGGAGATGTTTACCAGGAGCCGAATTATCCACAGAGGTCTCTTCCTCTCCAAAACAAACGGACTCGGTGTTTTACACCGGTAAAAGCAACGCACAAAGCAGTTTCATGTTAAAAATCAGTGTTTTTCTGATGCTGTTTGGTAGCTAAACAAGGTGGCCAACATGGCCCTATCTAGAGCCAGTGTATGGTTTGTCCATTCTGGGATACTGTAGAAAGATGAAACATGGACGAGGACCAGCTACCTATGTTGATAAAAATGGGTCATTCTAAGGTAACAAAAACGCAACGATTCCTTTTTCAGGTGATTATACACTAACGAAAACATCCATATTCCATTTCTGCCAATACATCCCCTAAATCCCACACACTGGACCTTTAAAGCAAGAGTATCTTGGGTTTCTGTCAGTTCCTTCAAGCTGTAAATTACAACCAAATCTTTGTTCTAGGTCAAAAACTTAAAAAGCTTTTATTTTGGAGGATTAGCGAAGGATCAAGAATGTTGGTACTAATACCACTTAGCAGCCCCGTAAGAGATCCCTCTACGTGCTGTCTCCTACAGATGAAGAGGATCCAGCGGACACAGACATATATTAAAATTAAAAACAACTTGGACCATTTACAGATGCATTCTTGAATAATTCAAAACTGCCCTACATATAGTGTTAAATATGCAGTATTGCCGCCAGCCAAAATCTCTCATCTTTTGGGAGGCCACAGCTCTTAAACCCCTCTCTATTCTAGGCAGAGGAATGTTCGTGCTCCAAATAACGGACGCGTAGTCTCGATGTAGCCTAGAGTTTAGGGGGGGTGTAATGGCTCGTCTCAGATCTGTGGAAGAGGAAGGAAAAGGAGGATTCCCACCCTGTAATTTACTGGGGGCTTTGTGGGCCAACACCCCGACTTGCTTTGTACTGATGCTCTTATCCTCTTTGTAGCAAAGGTAATCCAGGAGCCGTGCCTTATCGACAACTCTGAAAACACCTGGTGCCACAAATCAGCTGACAGACATCTCTTTATCAAGATGCAATATTTTCTTCAAAGACAGTAATAGTCAAACATAACTCAAAAAAATCAAAAGTAACCATAAAAGCCTAAAATTCTACCACATGCAAATGTTGATTTAAACAGCACCTGTCCTGAAAACACTGAAAAAAAAAGTTACATTTACCTGTAGTACGAGCGGTTCCGGGTTGAATGCCAAGGTCATGAGCAGCTGCATTCTCTCCGTGTCTTTGAGGTTCTTTAGCAGGAAGCTGCCTGAGTCTTTGGTCTCAGCATACCTGCGGACCACGCGGTCCAGCAGCCTCTGAGAGGGGCAGTGCACGAGGTCTGACCAGCCCTCCACCACCTCTGGAGTGAGCAGACGAACGTCGCCGTTGATCCGGGCAAATTCAGTCTTGTACATTGCCTGGATGAGGTCGCAGCGCGGCCTGCCTGTGGCCCTCTTGCAGATTTTCTGATCGATCTCAGCCAGCTCCTGGTTGGAGCCCAGCCGTTTCAACACCACACGACGGGTGCCCTCCCTGGGCTCACCATACTGGGCAAAGTAAACATTCTTGACATTGAAAACGTCTAGGAATCGTAGGCGACCCCAGGTTTCAAAGGAAACCTGGCCGTTCATGAACTTGCGGCACCAGCTGGTGCCAAAGCAGGCGGGACACTTGTTGAGGTTGATGAAGCGTCTGTCAGTGAGCTCATTCTTCTGGAAGGAGGCGAACAGGTTGTGGGTGTTCATCAACAAGATGACAAACAACCCTACAACCAATAAGAGCTTCAGACAGCGGTACAGGCGGCCAAGTTTGAGAGGCAGGAAGCGCAGCATGGTGGGGACGGGGGTTCTTGAGGGATAGGGAGAAGGAGAGGTATTGAGACGATCGTCAGGGAGCGAACCTCAAAGCCTCTCCGTCATGATGTACAGGGGTAGCTTCTAAAGCGGCAGGCAGGGGCGAGGTTGGCACAGCTGCCCTGTGCCAGGCTCTGGCAGAGGCCAGTGAGTCATGTTCTCCCTTCTTGGTGTTTGTGTGCAACCTCGAGCCAGCAGGCCTGAAATCAAGCAAAGAAAGGGAGAGGGGAAGACATTACATCAGGGAAAATAGAAAAGCTGCATTTCATAACACGAATAACATGGCTACCAAGTGAAAATGATTGATCTTATTTTTCTTCCGCTAGCCCTGCAACTTCAACACCAAAGTCCCAACATGTGATACGACCTATAAAACAAAAAAGCACTTTCCCTGGCATATGAAATCGTCTCACAAATTTGAATTGCTTGGGTCATTTGAGAGATTTCATTACTTTTTGAGCAGAAATGAGATGGCCCACAGCCAATGTAATAAACCTGCCTGTGTCTGTTTGAGCGCCTTCTCTTTGGGAAATCATTTCTTGTATACTCCCCCCCCAATATAAGAAAGATAAATAAAAGTATGGAAAAGGGGAAAATAAAGTGTCAGTGATCAAATTAAGAGGAAATGTACAACATCCTCTCCAAGTATAAATAAAATGTGCAGCACTGCAAGGGATGATTCCTCAGAGGACCTTCCCTCACCGCATCAGAAGTATCCATCACTTTTCTTCCGATGCACAGCAAAATAACACGCCGTCTGCATACCTCAACACTTATTCTGAGCTCGGAAGTCTTGAGTTTTTTTTCTCCTTCTCGCTTCAAATGGAGAAATCTCGCTTTGCATTGTGAAGAGAGTCACGCTGTGCGTAGTTTAACCTTTGATCAGAGTTGCCCTGCTTCGTTTTAATCACGCTTTGAAGTTGTTTCTTTGAAAATGGCTGGTGTCACTAAAATAACGTCCGTGGTTCAGGGGGTGAGAGAGAGAATCTGTGAATACCTCCATTAGGCATATCGATGTCAGCAGAGAAGGGAACGGTGGGAACTAAGCAAGGAAGAAAGAGACGAGAATCTGAGCTCACAGTACAAGAACAATGCTCTCAGAAGCCTCGCAAGCCCCCATGTAGTCTGCCCATGATGAAGCCATGTCAGACCCCCCAATCAGCTTTTTAGCAATGAGTCTTGTAAGTCTTATAAGTCGCTTTAAGAAAGACAATGACTCAGGCCATGCAAATTAGCCATCCTCAATTAGAGCTCATTAGGACATGCCTATTAGGACAGCTGACTTGAGAGGGCATGGCTAACGAGCAGGCACACTACTGTGATTAGTGCGTGTGTCGATGGGTTCCTTGCATTTTGCCTTCAGATCGAAGTGGCTGAGATCTAGAAAGACACTGGGGCTTGAGGCGGCCAAGGGAGCAGCGGTTATGGGAGATGTGTGGCTGTGGAGTGTCTGATAAGAAGCTGAATACACTCGTTCTTACCTGTCTGAAAATACCTTGAGCAGATCAGGCCAACATCACTAACATAAAAATAGACTGTACCCAAATAGGGGAACTACAGACGGCTGTCTACGAATTTTTTTTAAGCAAAAGAAAACTATGATTCATGCGTTTTTATTCTATTCTCACCACAAATCAGAAACTCTGTGACCCAACGGTGAGCATATGATTTTCTTCTCTGTGCCATAAACAAGGTAGAGATAATGAGAGTTGCTTTGCATCTTTTAAACAGAAGCAATCTTTAATCATATTTTGAACTCTGAACCAAATAGCTACTGTAAATCTGAATGGTAATGTGTCACAATTTCCAAAGACATGAGGCGGCAATTATTTATTTTTTCATTATGACGAACAGCACAATGATATGGTAATTTTAGGCTTTGGGAATTAATCCTTAAAAGGACACTTTTTGAATATACAACTCCATGCACACATTAATCTGAGATACTGCATACGTTAAAATGTAAAAACAGACATTTCTTCATGCATGTAGACTGAAACAGCATTTCATTGGGCACACTTAATAAAGAAACTGCAGGTCCACATCAAGCTGACTTCAACAAAATGCCTCCACTGTGATAAATGAATAACCAAATAACCCTTCAGTTGCACCCATTCAGAATGAGCTAAAAAGAACACCAACACAATAGTTTAATAGTGTCAGGGGAAAATTCATTAAAATTCTACAAGATATTCATATTAAATTGGGAACGGAAGATGGATTGGGAGATGGGAAATAAAGAAACAACGTCTGTATGAAGAACCCCCCTAAAAACAACAACTTCAATAGGAGCCAGAAGGATGTGTGCCTTGTGCCTTCGACTACAGGGAGCGAGAGGGAGCTGATTGCTTGAGGGGAAAACTGAATATCCCGTTGCTATAAGATCTCGATTCAAGTGCCATTTAGCATCTAACACAGGCAGTCGCAGCACAGACGAGCCTGCAAAGATCTTGGGAGCAGATATGAGATTTAACCAGGATCAGGAAGAGGCTCAAAGAGTTCAAAACGTAACCTCAGTCGGGCCGAGAAGATGATCATCCTAAAGAGAAAGCATCACAGGGCCAGGGCAAGACGGGAAAAGCCCCGAACAAGACCTGCAGAGCAATGAGATGCACGAGCTGCCGGCTAACGCTGGGAGGATGCATGGCTTCTTCCTCCTCTCCAGAGAAATGGTTAGGCCTCAATTACCTTCGGAGCGTTACCTGGATTATGTCAATGACCGTGCTAATTGCTGGAGTGAAGGGATAGGCCACACACTGCATTTTGTTTCTGTTAATGAACCAAGGTGTTAAAATGCTTAAAGTGTTGACAGTGAAACGCAGGAAACTGCCACTGATGGCTTATCCTTGATCCTGTACTTTTGTTTTGCATGAAGCAGGAGAGGATAAGGATTGAAATGCTACTAGATTAGAGTTTTTATAGCCCGCTATTGCTGCGACTACATGCTGAGTAATAGTGTGAATAAGACCAAAACATTCAGCTTTATTGGAAAGATGCATGGTCATTTAAGATGGGGATATTTTTCCCTGGTAATTACCCCACTAGACTGCTTCTTGTGAATTTCACACCTGCAAGACTATTTATTTAACTCCCTCTCCGTCTATTGCTGCATGCCACCCTATGGCTGAGCGTTATTTAACAGGACTGGCAGGGAAGAGGACGGACTGTATAGACCTCAAGGTTGCCTACTCAGGTTTTTGACAAGGGTAAAGTTCACCCAAAGCTCTAAATTAAAGCCAGATGCTTTGTATTCTAACACAGATGTTACCCAGCGGAATAGAAGGGCAGTGAAATTTAAAGCAGTGTTTTCTTTCGGACAAACCTCACTGTGCCCACAGAAAACTTGTGTTTTGAATTAGCCCCCCCTCTCCTCCATTCCTCCCCCACGGTGCCTCTGCTCCTTCTGCACTCTGCGAGAAGGAGGGATGCACAATACCATGAGGAAAACCCTGTTTAGAGTAAGCACCAAATTACCTCTCATCATACGAAGCCACTGCCAAAACTGGGGTAAGAAAGTTTTTCAGTGTACTCGGTCTACAAAGTACTGCGGTGAGCGCTTCGAAAGAGAGGCAAAGAAAAGAGGGCAAATCAAAGGATGCCTGACTCCTCATGCATGGGAGATGAGTCTCGCATTCAAAATGTTCCAAGTTTGGCAGATGTTAAGAGCCGCAAAATGGCTCATTACTGGGACAGAAACGGCGCAAGATGAAGCAACAGGCCTCATGTTGGCTTAAAACAGAATGACAAAGGTCGGGACAGAGGGAGATGACATCGTAATATCCTAATATTTCAACTTTTATTAAAACTTAGATTCTGACAGAATAACCCAGATAAGAAAGAAGGGGTTGAAAAGGAAATTTCCGTCTTGAATAATCTTTTCCACAGCTCATTGTGTAAAGCCGGTTTCCGATAATGGTGTGCGAGGGCAAGGCTACTCTCGGGCTAACCCATTTCCTTCACTGCACCTGAGGCTAAACTTCATTATGATATAATGAAGTCAAGCCACACATGAACATGCTTGATTAATTCCACTGGAAATGCAAAAGAGAGTGCAAAGAGGGAGTGCTGAAAAGGACTAGAATCCATTGGAGAGGGTGGGGGGGGGGAAAAGAGAGAAATGGAGAAAGGAGAGATATAACCAACGTATAACTAATGGACAGCAAGGTGAGAGAAACTTTGAGTTATTGCTCTTGTGATGGAAATGAATGGGAAGAGATCACTAGAATACAGAGTAGCAGTTCTCCGTCTCTGAATGGACACACACAAACACACACATGGACGCGTCTACCCACGGAGAATGCCGGCATTACCATCAAGCCCTACTCAAAGCTCCGAACTCCCCCCACCCCTTTCCATTGCAATGTACGGCTCTAGCTGGAGAGAGGAACTACTGTTGCCAAGGTTATCGACTGAGGGAGTCAATAATGTTTGATCAAAAAAACATTCAGCCACAGCCGGGTTGCCTCAGTACAGCAAACACATAGACAGTGATGGATAGATACAAATGACAGTAACATTCCCATGCCTAATGGAAAATTGAGTCCTTAGAATATAAGCACCAATTAGCGGCATCCCCATGTGAGCATTAGTCCATTCATCTCTGGCCCAAATCAAACGACAGAGGTTTAAATAACAATATAAATGGTATCTGCTTTGCGCCAAACTGACGCAGCTGTTTGGAAGGACGCACTTGAACGAGGAGAGGCTTGCTTTGGATTCTTTGACCGATAACATGATTGTTTTGTTTAATTTAAACAGCTGCACATTCTCACGCGCCAGCATCAATCTGTAAAAGTTTGAAAAGTTGTCATACATTTTAAATCTCATGTTAATGCCACTGCAAAACAAATGTGTCATCTTAAGTGAAGCTACACTTGGACTGATTAAAACAAGCTGTCACAACAAGCCTCGCTTTGAACAAATGGGAAATATGTTTGGAGTTAAGGGGGAGGAATTAAATTGATCATCTGACAGGCATTTTTTCATTTCATTTAAGGTCACTCCTAATGTGGCTCCATCTGTTGTAGGAGTTGCTCTATCAGAGTTTGATTTGGTGAGTTTGGAGGTCAAAAACAAAAATATACTGCTCCTGTGGGAGCTTTTAGGCTACAATTACAAGACGTTCCCCCGCTGAGCGCTGAGAAACATTCAAATCAACCACCAGCAGAAAGTCTTAAGTGTATCCGTCTATTTTCATCGTTCCCTTGTCGCCTAACCTTGCAGAAAGGCTCCACAATTAGTCTCCTGTTATGGAAAAATTAATTCCAAGCAGCCCGTTCTATTCATTAGACTGTAAAAAGAAATTCCTAAAGACTTATTACAGACTTTAACCAAACAGCAGGACTGTTGTGGCAACATTTTTTTTTTCCTTTGAGGCAATCAAGGGCAGAAGTTTGCAGAGAGCATGCAATCACCAACATCTCATGGTCAAGTCAATTTAGCTATTACAGCAAATTGCGCTTTCATTTTCAGCGCCTGGACCTTTCTGTGTGATGGGCACAGGGCTCACGCCAACAAGGAAGACAAATACACAGCAAATCAATCCAAATCACGTTGGCCAAGTGGAGACCTGTTGAGGTACTTTCATTTGAGTGATAGAAACTGAAGTGCTAAGCAAACACGAAGCAATGAAAAATGTTTTATTGAGGAAATAGTTAATATGCAAATCAAAAATGCAAATAAATACCTCCTCAACACCAATGCTTTTGCTATCATATAACATGATCTGCATACAAATTGACAAAGGAGTTCATGTTTAAAAGGTTTAAGGGACACTCCTGTGCAGTTTTGTGCATTGTATTATTCTATAGGTGCGTTCAGGTACCGGTTACAGACATGACTAATGCTCTCTAAAAACCCCAGCATAAACAAAAGACTAATTGCAGGGCAGGTAACACACCAAACGGTCATTTTGAGATCTCAAAGACAGTTGTGTTGCAGCAAAATAACACCAGCAGCAGCTCTAATAGCAGTAATAATAAACTTCCTGTCACTGTTGAGCGGATGTGGGCATCAGATAAGAGAGTGTGTTTCTAAAAACTGTCGTCTAGTATTATATCTTATCACTTCATCGTTTCTAGGGTAGCAACAGTGACGCCCTGAGTGCAAAGCTTGCTCTTAGGTTAATGTTAAAAACTGAGATTTTTTGTTTTATTGGTCAGTTATTCAAGTGGAGGCTGCAAAAAATGTCCATAAATTCATATTGTGCCATTTTATATTGTTAAAGGCTGAGTTCAGTGAGAGGACGGGCTGCAAAGAGAAGAAGAAAACTGTGGAACAAACCTGTATGACTTTTTCCTCCCCAGGTCTGTAGTAGTGTAATGCTTAGCGCTCAGTTGATATCATTCTTTAAAGTTGCGGCTACTCACACGGCGGGCGACGGATACTTTAAATCATTTCCGACAGTATCTAACCCGAAAACAGCTTCTTCAAAGCTCGACGAAGATCTCTATCAAGCAAACTCACACGGTCTCCCCATGTCTAGCTCCTAGGTATCTAGCCAGCTAGCCTGCTAGCTGCTGAAATAAACAGTTGGGATGTCGAGTCTTAACTCTTCATATACCGGATCTTTCCGACTGGACGAGGCGGTCCTCTTCACAAAGGACAACAGCGTCCGTGTTGTGCGTTCACGTCCATATCTGTCCGCGTATCGTGGGTCCCTTTGTGGTCACAGAATTGCCTCTTTTCTTCTTCTCTCAGGCAGCGGCTCACTCCTCTCCAACACCACAATGGGTTCTGTTTCGACTCTTTTCAACACCAGCCTCTTTGCCCTTTACGACACCCGCCGCCGCTTTACGGCAGCGGTTGCTAGGCGATTATTCTAATATTGTCTTGTCTGGAACGCCGCCCCCAGTGCAAAGTTTGACTAAATTTCTATTTTTTACCCTTCAGTGACTCCGTCAGACTAAAAGCAACCTTTGATTGAAGATAGTAACATAATTTAAAAAATATAGTTTAACTCAAATTGCCATAAAAAGCAACCGTATATTAAATCTAATGAAATAAAGTAGAAAAAATGGTATGCACAGTAATATTATCGTGCTTTGCTGTAAGAATACATCTTTGCAAGAGATTCATGTGGCTACAACCGCACCAAAATCACGTGTCAGTGTCAAAACTGCACTGAATCCATAATCACGACGAGACCATCCTGCAAAAACACCTTAATTGAGACAAAGGGGAATGCAAAGGTAACAGTTCATACATATTTAATTGCGTTGTAAATCTACCGCAGCTTCATTTAAAAAACAGCACCTGCTTTTCTTTATCAGGCAGCATCATCTGTTGAACATTAGACTCGTCTATACACCAGCAATTGCACGTGTAACAGGAGCAGTGGGCCCAATTTAAGGTGTTTAATTTCACAGCCTAAGGGCAACACTGGTTGACACATTTATAAAAGGTAGTTTTAAAGGTTTTTAATAGTTTTGTACAACAGTTGAAGCGAATGAAAGAATAACATAGCGATTACTTAATTAATTACAACTAATTAAGGACCATGACTGATTCACTTAGTGGTAAGGGACAGGGAGTGGAGATTCAGTGTCCCGGCCTCTCACAGTGGGCTCCCACGAGCTCTGCGGACATTACTTTGCATTCACTGCCATCTGCTGGAATATGAGAGGCTGACACCCAAAGCACGATGCATTTAAATACAGTGGGGAATACGGGAATTGTTTTAAAGCATAGTAAATACAACGAGATGAATTGCTCTCGCATTTTACTCGCAGCACGCCTCATACACATGTGTTGCTTTAGCTCTGGAGCAAAACAGCTGCATCTCTCTATCAATTTATATGTTTTCTATAAACGTGTAGGGCTATTTCCTGACGCGTAAAAGACAAAAACTGAGATTTGCGAGCATCCCTAAAAGCGCCGCAGGCTCTCGAGCGCTGCTGATGCGGATGTTGCATCTGCTGAGTTGAATCACAAAGGAAAGCAGTTGTTTCCGAAAAGTTTGACCTCGGCTTTGAAGATGTCGCACACTGACAAGCACAATCAAGACAGCACCACACTGGCGGTGCTGGTAGCAGTTGGCTTGGCACTTGTGACTATTCTCAGTGTGTGGAAGCTAAAACAGTTCAAATATAGACTTATAAATGAAACTGGAGGTGCAATGTTTTATGGTAAGTGACGTTAGCTGAGAGCCAATTCAGAGCATCGAGTACGGAAGCCGTTATTATACAACACTTCCTGAACTCACAGTTGTAATAAAATACCAAAATGGTGATAAAACAAAGCCAATTTTTAGCCACATGTGGTCGAATTTGACACCTTAATAGGAATATATCGGCTACATCATTTAATTTTGCTTCATTCACCATTTTCTTGTTGGCAAAACAGAGTTTAAAATTGTTTATTACTGACACAACAGCCACTAGCATGTGATGTGATGTGTGTGTGATGTAAATTCACAGGCTAAACAAATTAAGAATGAGGACATTTTAAAGGCACAATACAACACTGACTTTTATGGGGGTGGTTGTTTGGTTCAGTGGTGATACATGACTCTAATATATAATTTGCACAGGGTTTTACAATTTTGAATGCTTTTAAATGTATTTTGAAAGACCCAGAGACAAAATTGTTGGGGCATCTGTGCTTTAAATGATATTTTGGATAAGTGGCTTGTACACCACAATGTTCCTTGGGGTATTATATATTGTAGTACTTTCTTCTCTATTTTGTGTCTGTGTATAATCACTTTGTCTTGTGCTGCTGCCTATCTTGGCCAGGACTCCTTTGATTTTTTATTTTTTTTGGGACCTATCCGGGTTTAAAGGTCCAGTGTGTAGGATTTAGGGAGATATATTGGTGGAATTGGAATGTAAAATAATAAACATGTTGTCTTTTATCACCTGAAAACAAGAATTGTTGTGTTTTCGTTACCTTGGAACGAGGCATTTATATTGACATACCCGGCACAGACAAATCAAAGACTTGCTCTAGATAGGGCCATTCATGTTTTTGCATTGGCCACTGTGGTTAGCAGCCTCTCTGCAACAAGCATCGTTGTAAAAACACTGATTTGTTAACACAAAACTGCTTCATTCAGGAGTTTTACTAGTTTAAATCACCGGGTCTGTTTGTCTTGGAAAGAAGGAGACCTCTGCGCATGATTCGGCTCCTGGTATAAACATCCCAAGTGTCTGGATTATGTTATGTTATCAGAGAAAAAAGGTCCCTCTGTGACAAGCCAAATAACATCGGAGAAACTGATTTGTAATGTGAAACTGCTTATTCCTGTTTTAAACGATTTTAACGACCAGGTTAGTTTGTTTTGGAGAGGAGACCACTGAACACATTAGGACTCTAACTTGGAGATGTTTCAGCTAGTTGCAATCTGCAATCCTCACAGCTAGATGCCACTAAATCCTCTTAAATCATACACACTGCTCCTTTAAATGAAGGTTAAATTAAAATTAAATTGGCGCTGGTCTCAACCTTTTAATCTAAGCTACCATTACACCTAGTAGGGTGTAATACATGCCAGGTAGCTCCAGATAGCACCAGCAAGTAGTATACTAGATTCATGCATTATGTATGTAGTTTGTGGTTTCACTACTGTTTCATCACTACTGCAACATGTAATGTAAATCATGTTCCTATATGTGCTACATTTGTGTCCCTATTATGGGCTTCTTGTCTTTTAATCTTCCATACCACTGTTTTATGCATTACAGTAGCTGCATAATGATTTATGCACTTCAGGAATATTTCTGTATTTGCCAGTTTTTTCCACAACAGCAGTTTTGTCTTTCTTTTTGTATTCTCCTGCAGGCTTGCTTGTGGGTTTAACAGTGAGATTCTTGTCATTTGACTGGGGCGAACATATGGACAACATGGAGACCGTGTGCAGCTGTGGTGCTCTTAACAACACTCCTCGCTTCTTGACAGTGAACATCACATCACACGTTCACTGTTTCAGACACGTTGGGAGAGTCAGCCAGCGATGCCCACCGGTCTCAACCCCTCACGTGGTAACTATGGCAATTTGATTTGACCTGCACTTCAAATACATGTTACAAAAGTGAATTATTTATGTGGGTAGCTGCAGGTTGTGACACAACATAGCCCCTAATGGAAAGTGAAACAACTTGTCTCAATAAAACATTTGTTTTAAAAAGCTACATAGTCAATATTGCAGTGGGAACACGTGAAAACAAACTGCTCAGTACAGGATGCTTTCTTTTCCTCTGATGTAGTTTTATTTTGTCTGAAATAACATTTTCTTTCTCATTGTCTCTCCTTTGATCACATCTATATTTCGTCCCTGGTGTATGCTGGGTATTTACATCAGAACAGTCTCCTCTAATGGTGCTCAGTTATTGGTTTTCCTCTAAATTACTTGCATGGTCTGTTTGTTATTAGGGCAGCAAGAGAGTGGTGGAACAGAGAGAAACAGGGCAAGAGAGCAATTTAACCTATATTAAGGATTTATTAAGGAACAGATAGGGGAGATTACATTTTCAGGTGTGCGGTGCAGACAAGGGGGAATTAGGAGACGGCTGAACACAGAAACCAATAAACAGACTAGATACATAGACTCTAGCAGAGTAGATAAAGCAACACAAAGGGTCTGATCAATGAACAAAAAAGGCCCTCTGCTAACATTTTCTGAGAAGCATGTTCCTGCCAAAAACTGGGAACATAAACAGTGTGAATACAATTACAAAACCTAGTTTATTTCTTCTTGAAATTTGGGCTCCTCTCAAGACATTTGACTAGTTGTGTGTTTACATGCAGAGTTCCCATAATGAGATACTCTTGCAAGGGAGATTGGTGCCGGATTGCTCTGCACTGCAGGAGAGATGTGAGATAGTTAATCTCAAAAGGCACTGCAGCTTTTTTTCCTCTGCAATAGAGATGGCCATCTCAACCTGTGACACAGAACACGGTAATGGATGTGAATGTCCACCATCTGTTATAAAGTGGAGGGAACTATGATACTGTGAACAAATATTCCATATCACATAAGGCTATGCATATTGTATATCAACAACGCCGCCTTAATGTAGCAGTAATGCACGGCTGCTTATGATTTGATGCTGAGAGTTTAATTAGCTGCTGACTCAAACAGAGGTTTGGTCAGGGCAGATGTTGTTGCAATTTATATTTCACAATTAAGAGATCTAGTGTCATTTCGTTTATGTGAGAAGCATAATGTTGGACCTCTATTTTATCTTACACTTATATAAAACAGTATACTTAACATACAATAAAACATCCAGTCGAAAACACTTACTGTTATTAATACTGAAGGTCTTTTTTTGCAACTGCATATAAGGATTGTTTATCAAAGTACAGTATATTTATGTTATGTTTTTGTCTTTGAGGTAGAACTGGACCTTAAAGCTGAGGTAGACAGTTTAATTTTGGCGTCACCAGGCAAAAATCCCATAATGAACTTTGAGCTCATTGTAACTGAAGTGGTCTTAGAGAAAACTAGACTTCTGCACCTCCTCTTGGCTCCTTTTTCAGGCTTTAGAAAATCTAGATTCTGACAGGGGACTTTGGCAAATCACAGGTCTTTTCAGGGAGAGGGCGTTCCTGTTGGCTGTTCTACAAATGCAGATGCGCGTGCACGTCCCTTCGGTGAAAGCTGGATTCAGTAGCAAAGAATCTTACAGTTAAAGGTACACTGTAAAGCAACCCAAAACAAGAAGATGGATTTCTTAAAAACAGAGTCTTAAAAAGAGTCTGGCATTAAATGCAATAAAACAAATGCCACTATCTTTGAAGTGTTTTAGACCTGAACGCAAATGTTGCTAATAGCTTAGCCTTTTCTTACCTGGAGCCAAAGGCACACAATTGCAGATTCAAGTTTATGTTTATGTAGCAAACATTAGCTGGAGTCTCAAATCACAGTGTGTTCTCCGCCTCACTCTCCGCCGCTACAGACCACCTTGCCGGGAGGAGAGCAGGCAGCAGCTCCAGAGAAGTTCCCCCAGTTATTGGTCGCAACAACCTAAATCCAGCCAGCGCAAACTCCAGCCTGACTCTCAGTGGGATCAGCAAACTTTCTGTTGCTGCTGTTACACAAGATAAAGTGTTTGCACTGGCCTTATTAGAGACGCTTCAGCTGATGACTGAAGGTACACATCTGGAGCTGCTGCCCACTTTCCTCCCAGTAAGGCAGTCCACAGCGGTGGGGAGTGAGGTGGAGGGGCGGTGGGGTGTCAAGCTGACTAATTCATGTCTTGTCTGTGGTTTGATAAACAGAGAGAGAGTGGGACAAGGAAGGGCTGAGTGGATATGGATTACTGTATGAAGCGTGTGCTTATGCCTGTGGTCGTCTGGTAGGAGGGGCTTAGGACAGAGAGAGGACAGCTGTAGGAGGAAGGAGTATTTTCCAATCCTGCAGGATTTTTCTTTTGCCTTTTCTCAGATCTCTGCCTGCCCCAGCTTTAAGCCAGAGGGCTGCAAACTCCTTGCAGCAACTATTTGTTAGAAAGGAAATAAGTCCGAGACTCTAATATCACTAAGTGGAAGGGCCTAAGCCTTGATATGGGCTTCTGGTTGTCATCAGTATTATTACTGTTTTCTTGCACGCTCTCGTACTTCGGCAGTGCTATCAGGGAGATTTGTCATATCAAAGAAACCAGCCAATGAGCCGGAGATTCAGCCACACGATGGCGAACAAGCACGAGAGGATATGGGGTGAGCGTATTTGAAATTGTATTTATTAATCTCGCAGAGATATTTCAACCCTAGAGAAAGGGAGTAAGTGAACCATGAACCTCGCAAATCATCCAGGCCAAGTGTAACCCTTCAGTAATGGCTTGGACTCTTTGGCCCCTTTGAATGCTGGGGTCTCATTAGCAAACCAGCAGAGGCTACCACAAAGGCCATTACATCGGTCAGACCATTCTGTGTAGCCTTCACGCCATTAAGCCTGATTCATATGGGGACCTAGCAGGGAGAGATAAGAATTTCATTGCATTACTGGGTCCATTATGTGCCACTGGGGAGTAAAGCATTAAAGTTTGTGGTCTGATTAAATTTAGTGCTGCTCAGCTGAAGAGGCAATTAGTGTGTACAACACACCTCCATCCTGGACTCTGTGGTGCAGGTGGCCCTTAGAATAAAACCACTAGCACATGCATAATTTATTGATTACAGTATCTGTATTATTCTCTGTTATGCCATTTTGTATTTGTCATGCACAGCCTGCACAGATGAAGAAATACATATATATTGTGCTGGGTGGGTAATTGCAGCTGCAAAAAAGTAATTTATATTGAGCCGCGTGATAGGAGCAGAAAGATGGGAGCAATTTGTAGCTCTGGCAACCATTTCAAGTATGAATTACTGAGAAAGCATGGAAGCTCTCCAAACTCTATAGGTGGCTTTCCAGCATTGGAAATCACAATTAAAGGAATATATCCATACATACATCTGTGAGTGTTCACCAAAATGCAGTGTGTTCTGGAAAAAGACAGACAGAAGCATGCCAATATTCATTTGCCCAAATATTCATGCTAATCAAGCTGCTTCAACATTTTGTCTGTTCTTATAAGGCAAAATTTCAAATGGTCTGTGAGCACAGTCCTATTACAGCAAGAATCATCACCACCACATCTCTGGAATTTAATTGAACTGGAATTTAATTTTGAGCAATGTAATGAGACCTTGTGGGCTGCAGGAAACAGGGAAAAGTAGCATTATTTTGATCTGAATTGAATATCACTGCCGTTTGATCCTCCCAATGTACCCACAATAGACATAAAAAGGATTCAAGGATGAAGGACATGAAAGGCTACCTATCTGAGCGGCTTGTATTGCATCATATTGGCTGGGATGAAAAACAGAGAGAGAACGTGTACGGTATATTAAAAAATACCCTGCACTGTGTGTTACTGTTTATGTTGAAGGTAATGTAGGTTGTTGTGATCAGCAGCTGGGATTCTGTTTTATGTTAATCTGCCTATTGTCTCAACACGTGCGGCGATACGGACGGTCCCTGCTTATTCCCATTGTAATGAATGCTGGGGAGCCTCTATGGTGAACACTGACACAGCTAGTTAGACTTCTCACTTTGTATTATGCTTTGCTTTAATCAGCTGAGAAAGTCTGAGTCAGGGCGCTTGGACAGAATGCTAATGCAGTACACAGTAATTATATTATAGGGGGCTCTAAGGTGATCTAATGCCCCATCTAGTGGCCTTACTGAAGGCTCTAAGTTTGCTGTTTGAAAGAATTTCCTAACATAGCATTTAAACAATCAGTAACGTGGTTAATGTGCAAAGTGATGGTTTTTCTAGACAGTTAGGAACATACCTAACTCTGTGCAGTGGCACCTACAATGCTTACAACTGCAATTGTCATGTGTGGGAACAATAAAAAAAAAAATATGCCTGGAGTGCCACACTTTTTCCTGTTAACAATATGCTAGAGAGGACAGAAAAGGTTGTCGTGGTACCTGGAGACTATTGTGACATTGGGATTCAAACAAGAAAAAAAAACCTGTCGCCTGTCTGCCAAAACAGAGCTGCCGAAGTGAACGATGTGTGTGTAATATCTGTCTGTCAGCCAGTCACATTCAGTAAACGGAGTCCCTGCGCTCCCCACGGAGCCCTGTCAGTCACCAACACAACAGCTCTGTCTCTTACAGGAGACCTTTGATCCCAAGGTCCTTTTCAATCTGTTCCTGCCACCCATCATCTTCCATGGAGCTTACACCCTTAATCAGGTGAGTCTGGCGTCCTGACATGCCTCCAAGCACGGGGAAAAAGACATCATCAAAGGGCTTGCCTTATAGTTTGTGCAGCTGGAATTTGAGTAAATGTGTTGAATACTGTTGACCTGTTTGTTTGATGTTACTAATTGGTGTTCATTTTCATTTCTGTTCTAGAGGCGATTCATTGAGAGTCTTGGATCCGTTGTGACCTTTGCATTTTTGGGTACTATAATCAGCTGTTTGATCATAGGGTAAGCATTTTTCCTGTTCACTCACACAAATGCACACATCAAAAAACACAACACACAAACTTAAGATGCAAAGAGGTGAGAGAATAGGTGAGGCACTGGAGAACAGTGGCTTTTCATGTAGTTGCACTGTGCTTAATCTGAGCCTTTGAGTCATGGACGGAACAATCAAATCCTGGATTAATTTTCACTGCTCCTCGTGTTAACACAGTCCTTTAACCTTTATCAAGATGGACACAGGCAGTTAGTGTCTGACACTGAGGAATATCAGATGGTACAAACTGGAAGTCTATAAAATGTAATCATATGCACAACTATTTTGAGAATCAATTAATTGCTTCAGTCATTTTTCAAGCAGTAATGTCCAACTGGTTGCTGGTTCCACCTTTTTTAAAATATTTTTACAGCTTTTGCCTTTATTAGACAGGACAGATTTAAGTGTGAAAGGGGAAGAGAGAGGGAATGACATGCAGCAAAGCGCCACAGGCTGGAACTGAACCCTCGGCCGCTGTGGCAAGATGCCCCCGTGCATGTGGTACCCCCTCTAACCACTGTCACTTATGATAGTAAGTGAAGAGTCATTGGGTTTTGGACTGTTGGTGGGACAAAAAAAGCTAGTTGAAAATGTCACTTTGAGCTCTAGGAAATTGTGATCAGCATTTTTTGTCATTTTATAGAGTAAACAATCAATGATTTAAATGTGAAAATAACTAGCACTAGATTAATTTCTAATAAAATTAGTTGTCAGTTGCAGCCTTGTACCATTTGTAAATTCATCTGCTGTGTCCCAGCTTCCTACAATAGATAGTAATTATCATAGTCGAATTCTCTTGCAGTTCGTACACAGCGCACAAAACAATGTCATTTACTGTTTTTACTCAGACTGCTTTTACAAAGATTTAATGAACGTCTTTCGGGAGCTGTGTCATCGCTTCTGCAATTAACTGAGATTGTTTGCAGCTGCGAGTGGCTTCTCTGTTTGCTCGGTGCGTTGCATGGTGGTACAATGGGCCTTTGTCATAGCAGGAAAAGCACAGGTGTAACTAATGACATTAATTACTGCTCTGTTTCAAGTGTCCCAGTGAGCTGTGACTGTGAGCCAGCACGCACAATAGAAAAGCCCCGGTGCTGAGTGATGTACATGAAATAGAGCCATCATTATTAATGACAATGCTTTTTTTTTACTATCATAAGTCAAAATGTTTGCTATGAACACTTTAGTGTACATCAACAGAAGGCTTACAATGATCAAATGATCAATGTCTGATTGGCTTTAGTGCGTAGCATGGAGCTGAGTTGCTGTTCTGACCTCACAACACTAGATGGCACTCTCAGACTTTGAAGTGAAACTTTGCAAATCAGTTGTTTCTGATGCTCACAAAGATGGTGTGAAAACCTCATAAGTCCAGTTGTTTTCCTGCTATAGCTGCAGGATCCTCTGCGATTCAAAAAAAGAACATCCCCTGATTTTATGAAGACCTTTCAAAGGATCATATTTATGTTATTATATTGTTTTTTCCCCCTGATATTTTTGAGACATGGGTTTTTTTGGGCAAAAAAAAAAAAAGGTTGTTTTCCCTCAGTGGCCACTTTATTAGGCACACCTGCCATCCAATTCAATGCCCTGACTGTCATAGAGGTGTTTAATAAATGATATGTTTTATCACTGAGGTCAGAGTTAATGACAGTGTTGTACTAGGCTGCTTCATATCGAGAGATGTTTCTAATATTCTGCCCGCCTCATGTATGTAAGTGGGAAGGACACAAAATTAGAAACACCACTCAGTGTAATGCAGTCCAGCGCAATGCCACCTTTAATTATGACCATAGTAATGAACATATACTTGAATTCACACATTTCTGACATTGTCACCAGAGGCTTTAAGTGTGCAGTGATTAGTTGATTAAACAATTAGTTGTCAACTGGTAAGGTAGTCGCCAGCTACTTTGAGAATCTTTTATTCAGGTGAGTATTTTTTTCTCAGATTCTAGCTTTTGAAATGTGAATATTGTGTGTGTTTTGTTTTTGTTTTTTTACCTCCCAGACAGTGAACTGAACGTCTTTGATTTGTGGACAAAGCAAGACATTTGAGGACGCCATCTTTGGCTTTAGGAAACACTGATTTATATTTTTTGCTACTGTATAGACCAAACAACTGACCAATAAATCGAGGATATAATTGACAACAAATTAAAAATAAAATTAATCATTACAGCCTTAATGAGCTTTGTAAAGATAGAGGTTATGGTAGTGCTGTTGCATTTGGTTGCATTATCTTGTCCAGATGAATGTGTTGCTTTCTTTTTGCCGTTATAAAAAAATATAATGTCAATATTTTTTCATATTATGACACTCATAGAGCTACTACTGGTTTTAAGAGTTCCCTAGTGTGCTTGTTGTTTATGCATGTCATTATTCCCACTGTCATGCATGTTGGCAACTGATTCACAATGTTTTATATGCAATAGAAAAGTTCATGGCCCGTAGATATTTAAAGCTTACGTGCTTCTGCAACCTGCTGAAACCCAGTGTAAAAGATCCCGTCTTTCCTCGCCGCCCTCCCTTCTTCCACACATTGCTTCTTCCCCGGGAACACCCTTTGTCAAACTCTCCGCAGCTCCCCCTGGGAAGCAGGGCACGGTTTGACATGTTGGGTCACGTGCACATTCTTTGATGCTGAGGCCCAAGACCTGACCAATCCTGTTGCTTGTTAGTGAGTCTGCCGTATCCTATGGGGAAAAGACAGTCTCATGGGAGCGAGGGAGCCTTAATGACTCAACTGCCCAAGCACATCCACTGCCTGCCTTTCTCTGTCTGTGTCTGCCTGTCTCGCTCTCTTTTACTGCCTCTGTGTCCCCCTCACACACACACACACACACACACACACACACACACACACACACACACACACACACACACGTCATTACCATAACTTCAAATCTCCCTTAAAGATACATGCAAAAGACAGCTTAGTTGCCTGACCTGAGGGCAGTACTTTAAATCCCGGCCTTGGGGACAGGTCGTGTGCCGTCACCATGGTAACAGAGGTTTGCCAGTGGACAGAAAGGTTCCCCAGAGGACAAGCTGGCATACTGATTATTATGGGATGCTTCACAGTAACAGGATTAGTTCTTAACACACATCATTTACCAGTCGAGAGCTGGATTGGGGCGTTGAATGCAAAATGGACACGTTAGCAAGTTTTTGCTCATAGTGTTGTATTTTTATAACGGAGAGCATACAGTGGTGCATTCTGGGACAGTTAGATTTAGATTTGTTTTATTGCCAGGCCCTAGAGCTGATAAAAATACTGCTTCTGGTTTATTTCTGTCACAATGCCCTTCACTCTCCTCGTGGTTTTTAGTCTTTCGGGGGATTCTGCACTCACACAAACACACACACTCATAATTCTGGTGCCCTTTTATTATATCTGAGTCTTTATAATACTGGCATAAAATGGACGGGAGGGCTGAAGATGGATGGGGGCTGAGATAAGCTGTCTAACAAGAGTATTTGTCATGTGTATGGATGCATTATGCAGGTTGGTGTAGGACGGGAAAGAAGGGCCATGTCGATCTATACGCACACACATATAAAAATGTGGTTAAATTTAATTTTACCCAGTGTGGTCGCACCCGCACTTAGCAGCCGCTGCTTGGAAACGGGTCAACTCACCTGCTGGCAGCATCTGGCCCCATTACCCACACTACTCTGGGGGAAGCCCTGCTGCGGTTAGAGTGATGACTGATAGGCCTGCTCTGGCTGGTGCTCCCTGATGACCTCGCCGCGTGTCCTTCTGTCTGTTTGTCCCAGGGCCTGCGTCTACGGCTTCACCAGACTGATGGTGCTGTTGGGCCAGGCAGCAGATGGAGACTTCTTCCTCACCGATTGCCTCCTGTTTGGTGCCATTATGTCAGCCACTGACCCAGGTAGCTGGCCTCATACAGTAACTCTCATACTTTTAATGGCAATGTTGATTTTTTTTGGTTGTGTGGCTTTACAACAGTGTTTCTAATATGGGGGGATGGGGGTACTCTGGAGTACTGTAGAGGGTATAAAAACGATCAGTCATGCACAATTCCATAAAATAATGATACTATGATTAGGGATGGAAATTCACAAGGTTTAATTGATATCAAAGCCATTTTGAATTCTGCTTATTTGTCCAATTCTTTACAGATTCCCTTGATTCCTGATTAATTTTCAAAAAAAACTGACACAAACTGCTTTATTATTTATCGGTCTGAATACAGAGAAGCAACAGAGCAGGAAGAAAGGCATGACTGTTTAACTGCTGTGTAATTTGGAACGGTTCTCAACTGGACGGTCGAAATCCCGCTAAGCTTGCCCGCATGGCGATAATGTTATAACACAGGCGACAGACGTGCTGCTCAGTTGGGAAGCAGTGTCATAAGATGTTTCAGCATATAGCTGGACATTTCCACTCTTACTTGAAATGATCATTTTATTGACATTACAAGCAGCTCTGTTGTCATCTTTTGTTGTGAAATGACACTTTGGACCATTTCCTCTTCTCTGCAATGTCTCCATCTTGGTGCAGGTTTGCAGTGTAGATGCATGAGTTTGACATCACTGTTTTGCAGTGCAACTATAGCAGCATTGATAAAAAGAACTGAGACATACGATTCTGATGGATTGACAGTTCTGAAACAGTTCCCATCCCTAACTATAATAAGTTCAATTCAGTATTACTGTTTTCAATGCAGTTGTTAACTGCCATAAACTGTCAACTTATATAGGCTTTTTTTCAAACCAAAATGTTTTACACTGCTCAGGGGGCTAAAAAATATTTCAAAGGGGGATACATCACATCATTAAAAAAAGTTTGAGAACCACTGCTTTAAAACACATGCAAAAAAATATATTCTCAGGGATGTTTGGCACTCGCTCGCAGTAAGTATGTAACAGACACATCACAGGGATCTGCCTGAGGTAAACACATACAAATGAGTTAAAGAAAAAAAACACCATGTCAAAAAAAATATCAAAGACGCAGAACGTGCGAAGACTGCTCAAGCAACTGTGTGATTCTCATTTCTGCAGTGTCTGGGTTTTGATTTGGCGCTGCCGATTCATGCAGCTCTGCGGTATCAGAGAACATATGAGACAATATGTTTAAAAAGGTCAAACCTGGCTCACGCTGCTCTTTCACACCTCTCGGTAACCTCTTTCCTGTTGCACATGTGATGTAGTTAGGTGTAGATGTATGTGGGGTGGAGGCAAGCCACATAAAAAGTAGGACTTAACATTATAATGTTACTCCATTTGGACATCTATGTATCTCTACTACAGTAAACCCCCTCTTGCTTTATTTATAGCAATCCCTTTCTGCCTATGCACAGTAGATAACAGATAGCAGAGCCTTAATGCATGAACAAAGTCATAATGCCCTCTCAGTCAATGCAGCTGCTTTGAATTCGGCACACCTTGTTCCTAAGTGGAACCACAACATAATCTTTGTTCTTCAAGAGCAGTCAAGTGAGATGTCATAAGGCAGCCTGCGCCGCTGCGACAGTGGTAATGTTAATGTCCTCGTTTGGTAATGAATTATTTATACCAATAAGTGGTTGATCTGGGTGAGTGTCAAAGAGGAGCTGTAGATTATGGCACAGCTGTCACCCTGACTGACGTTATTTTCCCATGCCACGCTGTGCACATCCCCGCCGACCCCAGCGCCCTCGTCACTTTGATTAGAATCACACCATAATGCATCGATGGCCTAAACACCAAGACCCCTTGGCTTACTCCGTCTCGCGCCATCCAAATATAGCACCGGCTTTCTGATTTTTCTGAAAGGAAGCCATTAAAATGTCCCCGTCCATTTCTCCCCGTTTTATATTTGCATTCACAGGGCCAAAGCAGCAAAACACTCCAGAAATAGGCACAAACTTACTTTTAGACACACACACACACACACACACACACACACGCGCACACACACACACACACACACACACACATACCCACAGTGACTCTAAGGAACAATTTAGTGCTGAGGAGTAAGACTTCCCCCCCCCGCCATGTCATAACCCTTGTGTGACAGCGCTCTGGTTGTGCCGGTGACTCATTGTGTAAGTGCATCGATGTCACGTACTCCCTGAAATGATGGAGATCTTGAGAACACCGTGAAAGTCATCACAGGCCGGCAGCCAAGCTTTGAGTCGAATGGAAGCCCAATTTATTTGCCACTTTGCTCGCTCTGGACTATGGAATATAACAGAGATATTTGATAGCCCAGGTTCTCATTGCAGCTATAATGAATCTATGAAAGCTTCCTCTGAGAGCAGCAGATAGCGAGCAACGGCAGTCAGGCATATGGGGGTGCTGCCTGGGTAGTAGTGTTATTTCTCTATTCATTTGGATGCTGATTTAGGGCTGCAGCTGCCATTTAAGACACTAATGTCATGTCCTCTGTTTTTTTACTGGGAATGTGGAGATTTTAATAACAGATTACACATGATGGGCCTTTTAAAACTGGCAAGGATGCTAATTTTAGAGATAATGCTTTTAAATATAACTAGTATTACTTGCTCAAAATTATATTTTTGCCAGTGTGGAGGATTTTCCAAGCAGTATTTAAACCGTAGAAGATGTATATTAGGCAACATGTATTTTTCGGTCTTGTCAGACATTTCTCAGGCGGGTGAAGTAGCACTGGGAGGGATTTGGAGTCATAGTTTCTGAAATCCTAGCTAGAGCCCTGATTTCTCCTCATATTCTAGTCTGGTGGTTTAGTGACTTTAATTTAAAGTCGGCGTGAGTCTTTTGCCTCTACAGTGAGGGATAGACTCCAGCTCCTGCTGACAATTTAGAAATTCAAGGAGAACACCATCTAAATTAAGAATTTCACTATGTTATTTCCATGGCCTAGGGAAGTTCAATCACTATTTGTGAACATGAGCTTTTCTCTTATAAAGCCAGAAACTAAGAAGTAAGTCTCAAATTGTGATGTCACCATGTATACAGTCTGTAGCTGCTTTATGATCAATGAATGGAAGTGTGATTTTGTGGACCCATAAAGTACTTGCTTTATTTTCATACCTAAATGAGCTTTACAGACCGAATCACAGTAATGTTGCACTAACAAAAACAATAATTTCCGGGTAGACAGCTGGCAATTTATTTCAGTTGCGGCGATATGTGATATCAGCAAACATGTTTATTTCTGTTGTCTCTCATACCCACACATTCAAATAGAATAAGGCTAAAATATGATAAATAAGATGCTAAAAAAAAAGGACTAGACAAAGTGCTCTGCTAAGTAAAATCACTGTTTTTATCAATGGAGTCTGGTGGCTTTGAGATAAGGGCTTCAGTTCCTCCGGCTGTCTGATGGCAAGGTAAAGCGCTGAAAATATTCTACATATAGCATATGTAGCATAGCATACATATGAAGTGATATAAAATATATAATTTTTCCAGGTGGGGCCTTTTTAAGGTGGCTAAAGACTGTCCAAATGCTCAATGACATTTCACCATTTCATTTCATGTATGTGACATTTAGGGGGGCTTTATACACTATATGAAAGCACAAATTTAAATTTTAGCACTCCAGTTTTTGGATTTTGCATAGTTTTTCATTTTTACTAATATTTTTGGACTGTTTTAGACCAAAGGAATAAGATGTATGAATTTTGCATAGAAGCTGGTAGAAAACATTTCAAGTGTTGACACCACCAGTTTGTTGACAGTAGAGACAACCAATGAGTAACAATTAGTCTGTAATATCCCCATTAATATTCATTTTAGAATATGTAATTCTTATGAGGCACAATGTCCTTAGCACGCACTTATTTGTTTCTTTCAGCGTGCATCCATTGAATTTTAAACTGCTGGTTTTATATCAGCCCCCAAAGCTCTGCAGCCACACAACCTGTTCTTCTCAGACTCAAAATAAGACACATGGTTCAGGTCACATAGTGGAACGCCTGCTGCGCTGCATCCTGCAGCCTCAGGGATGATTACAAAAGGTCAGTGAAACCCTCACTTAACTTCTCAAAGGAAAGGCCCTTTTTTGGGAGGGTGCTGCAGTTTTTCCTTTCATCTTTTAGTTGGTATTTATTTATCTCCATATTCAGGAGCTCCCTTGACATGGACACTGCACATACATATTTCTCGTAGCATGTCAGAGCTGGAAATGATGCCAGAGCTGGAAATGACTTGTTTACATCTGCAGCTGTCAGCAGTAACTAGCCGACCCCAGATTCACTCTAGTTTGGCATTTCACCGAGCTATATTTGCATTTTTTTTAGTGCTGTGTCTCTTGGATGCATGCTGCGTATGGTCCGGCACCTGGTTGCTACCTTTTTATAAAACCCCAACCTCACAATTATGATGTGAGGGATTACTTATGTATCAGTCTACACATTGTTTTTTTAGTAAATTCCCGCACAGCATGCCTCTTAGAGTGAAAGTAAATATTTAAAACACAGTTTTATTCTGAGAAGACAAGTAGTTTTGGCCGATCTGTCTTTCCTGTCGGAGCCTCTCAAGAATGAGACAGTTTACTGCAGCACATAAAAGACTTTGTCGACTGCCATTCCGTCTCCACAACATTAAGAGCCAGGTTTATTAGAAATCAAACTTGTGAACACCTAAACAGTGAAGTCTTTTAGTGTTGTTTGTTGTCTCATTTGTCATTATTTAGTTCAGTTCTTTGTGTGTCATAACAGCTGCCTTTCATGTCTCTGTGTGGGGCAGGCTCTGATCGTATCTGTACAATATCACTGCTTTTATCGTTGATTGTATTTTCAATGCTTTTATTCCTAATGTTTGCACCATTAACTATTGCCTGCCTGTGCACTGCAGCTGATAATTTGCCTTTCTACATAATTGGCATAATTTCAGGAACATAATTAAAATGCACTGTCACTGACAAATAAATAAATAAAGTTAAGTATGTTAGACATATGTGTACACATGCACATAACTCAACTTAAAGGCATGCTTGCTGTGCAGGAATTTACTAAAAAACAAGGTGAAGACGGATACATAAGTAATCTCTCACATCATGATTGTGAGGTTGGGGTTTTATAAAAAGGTAGCAACCAGGTGCCGAACCATACGCAGCATGCATCCAAGAGACAGAGCACTAAAAAGAATGCAAATATAGCCCGGTGAAATGCCAAACTAGAGTGAATCTGGGGTCGGCTTTTACTTTTACTTTGATTGGTGAGCATGTTTATGAACAGTAACCAATAATCCTGCATAGTAAGTGTTACATCATTATACACAGAATAGGGCTGGGCAGTATGACGATATCATGTCATTATCGAGATGTCAGACTTTATATTGTAATAGATTTTAGATATCGTTGTGTGAAGATATGGCATAAATTATGATTTTTTCCCTCATTTTAAAGGCTGTGTTACAGTAAAGTGATGTAAATTTACCAACTTAATGGACTTTTCAATTTGTTTTAACCACTTAGTAACCCACTTAGTCGTTATATCCAAATTATTGATGATTATTGATAAAAAAAATCTCATTGTAAATATTTTCTGAAAAGAAAAAAAAAACAGTATCAGAGAGTCGGTGAAGATTCTCAGTCATCCAGGTCATGGTAATCGTAAGTGCTATGTGTTTCTTGTGTGTTTCGACTCACATGGTGGCGAGCACAGGGTTTATAGCCTGCAACTTCGTACCAGTCATTTAGAACTGAAGAAGCTTCTTGGATGAGAGGTGAAACGTCTTCAAGGAATGCAAGCAGGTCCAGTTGCCTACGATACAGCACTTATGAGTATCAGAGAGGGTATTTGGTCAGAAATACTGTCATGCTCGATTTTGTCCTAGCATAAATGAAGTGCTTTTGAGGAGAATTAAAAATACTGAGATATATATACATATATATTTATAGTGCATACAGCCAAAAGATGTGAAAAAAGTGATAGAATTTTCAGGATAAATCGCCCAGTCCTAGCACAGAACTAAGGATTCATATTGCAGCAGAGCAGTAGTAACAGAACATTTACGCAGAAATGAAAACAGAGACAGGCCACAGTGACTTTTTACTAAAGCACATTCACCCTAAATGGCAAAATATAACAGGATTAAACATAGACAAGTGAAGACATGTGATGTGGTGTTGTGATATTGGCATGATTTCAACAGAGATAGGAAGCCCAGTGTAGAGTTTTCATATTCTCATGACCTGACTGTGCGTTAGCTATTAGGCCATTGCCACCATTGTACCACTGTTACATACTGCTAATTCAAATAGGGTCAGACATTTTGGTACTTGTGAAATCAGGAACTGGTCACCAGTAGTGTATCCGTGTATCCCAAACACCTAAGCTGTCAATATTAGTTCAACCCATTTGGGCCCCAGTTAACTCTTAAAGGTATACTGTAAGCACCATTTATCAGTGATACGTTTGTTTTATTGTTGGAAAGTATGACTTGCTACAATTGAAGAGGTTGTTAAATATGCAAGGTTACTTTTCCTGTATATTTTGACGTCTGCAAATCTTTATTGTGGCCCTGTGCGGCTACTGTACATATGTGAGAAATGAACAGGAAGTGAAGCTTTTACTGTAAAATGTTCAGTTTAAATAAATAAATGAGGACAGCGGCGCAACATGGTTGTTTTATCGTTTGTTCGCTGGCGTTGCTACCGAGCTGACTCAAAGCGTAAAGCAGTCTCCTGTTGTCACTAACATGTGGTTATTTATAGAAGTGAATTAAGACGAAGCAGACTAAAGATAGCCACTACTATGGGTACGTCCCAAGTCCCTTAAAATTACTGCTAACCACCTAACCTAGCCACCTTACCTAACTGTTTAGTCCCTCCCACTTAGGAAAACATTTAAGGAGTCAGGAGTTAGGAGTGAGGAGCGAGGATTGCTGATAAGAGACATGAGACGGCCTTACTCTGAAGCGTCACGTAAAGTGACGTCCTATTCTGGTGACGGCGGCACCTATGGGCGGCACAGCTGCATAACGGAGCCAGCGTTTGGCGTACATCCCAAGTCACATTATATTCGCTGATCACAGCCGTAACCGCATTTTTTTAGCGCCTTGTCCATGATTTCTGTGGCTTCCTCTTGGATGTGTGTTTCTTGAAGTCTGGCACCTCATCGCTACCTTTTTATAAAGTCCTGACCGGCACCTGTATGCCGTGTGGAACATAGCAATGTAGGAAGAAAATAAGAAAATACAGGCAAAGGGCAAGGTCTCTGCTGGTAAATATGCCACTAAACACTTCTAGTGGGTCATAGGTGATGATTTAGAGGGATTACTTTTGTGTCTATACATTGTGTTTTTAAAGAAAATCCAGCATAGTATACCTTTAAGTGTCACAAAATGTGATTGGTCATAGATTTATGGTGCAAGACTGGCACGACTAATCATAAAGACCAGCACAGTTGCTATTTAAAGGTAATTAGAACTAATGGAGATTATAAAAAGACCGTATGCTGGCATTCTGAGGAACTACTGTGAGTTTCAGAGTAAACAAAACCAAACTAGAAAACTACTAATTATAAAGTGCTGGTTTACTTCGACTTGCTTCCAAACTGTGAGGAAGGCTTTCCCTGCCTGCAGTCTTGTGACCCCTGTTTGTGCACTTGTCAATGCCTAAAAAATTGAACACTCTTTACACAGAGCCAGGGAGATTATCGTAATTCCCTGTTGACCGTTATCTCTTCCCTAATGCATCACTTTCACTATTATATCTGCCTAATTTGGTCAAATCAGCGAGCAAATCCCATGCTCTCTGACTGAGAGGGCCACGAGCTCTGCCTGTGTTAAACCTCCGCAGCGGGGTAATTTGACCTAATAAGGCTCCCATTCGACCCTTTCAACTGTATTATGTCTGAAATAATTGTCTACTCTCTCCACCTTATGGTGTTGCTGTGGAAACTGATGAACACTTGACAGCTGTAGGATGGGGTTGCCATGACAACACAGCCAACCCACACCCGCGTATGTGTGTGTGGGGTGGGCTTTATTTTATTATTTTTTTTCCTCCCATCGTGCAGTGTGAGTAGTGCACGACATGCTGTCATCAGCCAGGCATTATGGGAGCAGGGAGATGGAACGATCCTGACTCCAGGGCCTACCTCAGCCTCTCCAGATAAAGGATTCTCCCCAACCAGGAAGAGCTTTAAACCTGTCAAAGACCAAAGAGCCAGAGCTGTCAAAACAAGTCCTGAGGCCGCTCTCTTGCCACTGCTCTTATTATCAGTCTAGTCGTGTACAGGCTGTGATGCCCTCATTGGCCTGGTGTTCACTACAGGGCCAAACTATGCGCCATGCTCATTATTCGTAGCACAAATTTCCCTGAAACTAATTCATAGGATTCTTTCTGCATCTTGGTCTCAACAGGTGGAATATTAATCTACCGGGAGCTGTTATTGTTTTGAATATATTTTGTCTGGCCTTCAGAATAGCACTGCTCTGAGTTTCTGTTTTCCTGTCCGTGCCTATATCCTCAAAAATGTGTGTGTGTGTGTGTGTGTGTGAGTATGTGTGTTGTCTTCCTCCATATCTGACATTGTTTTTCTTATATGATAATTTTGTTTTGCTTGTTTGAAACTCAGCCTGGTTTCTTTTGTGGCGGTTACAGTAAGGATTTGTGACAGTATATTTTTTTTCTGTCTACTGTATTTATCTGTCTATATATCAATCTATCTGTCCAACCTGATCTAATCTAATGTAATCTTAATCTAATGTAATCAGATCTACAGTACAAGTAATGCTACAGTCGATATCTTTTAGAAGGAGATACTTGAGGTGACGCAAAGTGCTCAGCTGATGGGCATGTCAGCGCCTCGTCAATGTCAGTATTCTCCCTTTCACTCAGTGTCAACACCGAGCCGTCCAGCGGCGCAAGCGTGTTGCGTGTGTGCATGCGCTCATTCATATGCTCAGCATCTTCCGCTTGATGTTTACTGTTGGTGAACTCGCTGTGGAGTTCAGCTCATATTCCTCTAAGCAGATGCAGTGTGTTGAGAGATTCCGCTGTATAAACAAGTGAGTAATAACTTGTTTGTATTTTTCATCACAAATTTGAATTTCATCATAATTGAGCTGAGAAATTGCTTTTCTATGACATGGGATGCAAGTTAAAGATTGTGCCTTCATTAAGATCAAGAAACAAGAAAGAAAGAGAATACATCACTTGCACAGCATACAGATGCTTTTTATTGATAACTGCTTTCAAACTGCTAATGAGTAAGTCACAACCACTGTTACCATACAATACAGATAATCAACATTATTGTAATGTTTCAGTTTCAGGGCAAATGAAATGCAATTTTAAGGGTTAAATTTACCTATTAAAGGAACTCGCCATGCTGCAAACCATGAAACACGCCAAACCCTCATTTAAATAGGGTGTCTCCAACACGTTTGCACCTGCTGTCATTTACACAATCACTCTTAGTAAATCACCCGCAAACTGCGGTTCAGCCCCACACGCAAAATTCTAGATTGCGCAGGCAAATTAGTACACGCAAATTGGGATCTTAGTAGATCCAGCCCTGAGTAACTGATATACAAATGATTATTCAGGGGGTGAAGTGTTCCTTTACATAGTGGCATGGTGTTGCAGTGGTTAGCATTGTCACCTCACAGTAAGAGGGTTCCTAGTTTGAGTTAGGGATGGGGGGTTTGAACCCTGGGGTGCGTCGGTTTTCTCTGGGTACTCCGGCTTCCTCCCACAGTCCAAAGACATGCAGGTTAGGTTAGCTGGGGACTTTAAATTGCTCATAGGTGAATGTGAGTGTGAATGGTTGTCTGTCTCTATGTGTCAGCCCTGTGATAGTCTGGTGACCTGTCCAGGGTGTACCCCGCCTCTCGCCCAAATGTCAGCCGCAATAGACTCCAGCCGCCCCGTGACCCTCAACAGAATAAGTGGTCATGGGAATGAATGAATGAGTATTCCTCTAATTTAACCATTTTCTTTTTAATTGTCGGAAATTGTTGTCCTTCAGCATCTTGGCTCATCTGGGTTTGAATCAAAGGCCATTGGACTCCTTTTGTTATATAGCCTTCCACTGCTTTGCCGCTAATCTAAGTGGATACATCAGCTCCACTGATTGGTTGGGGTTTCCCGGCATTTAACCTCTGTAGATGACTCACACAATGACATCATGTAACATGTGAATCATCTGCAGAGATTACAGTAAATGCTGAGGACTCCCTCCCAGTCATCAGTCCTGGTAAAACAGACACAACTCCACAGTAAGCCCTACTGCCTTTGACCTATTAATAGACATCAATTCTTCTCAGCTGTTGAAACCGTACAGCATTCCCGAAGCTAGATGGAGGCTATGATACAAACTTTTGGAAACTGTTCAGCTCAGTGCAAATCATACTAAGCATTTATATAGGCAGCAATGTGTGTTTCTTATCATAGACATAAATAGCTGTGGTGAGAATGTTTATGTGTGTTTAGTTTTTTACATTTCAAATTTTTACGGAGTGTCTGCTCTGTGTTAAATTTGCCGTAAACTGTGACCAGTGCCATTTATGTGTTGCATTCCCTCTGCATAAATATCCCACAAACACACTCAGGGCTGCAGGTGGTGTCTGTGCAAACTTCCATGTCTACTTAAAGTCATTACACAAGAGGCACCTGTGTGAGACAACAAATTACGCTGGGAGGAATTCTTTGTGTTGCTGAGCAGTGAGTGAATCTTGAATTATTTAAAGCATGGATCTCTCTGCCTGTAGTTCCCCGACATTAGACTGTAATTGGCTTCGTTAGGATGTTTTAATCAGCCGCAGCATCTTCGCTCTAATCTCCCCCCCCTTTCCTCCAACCAGCGCCCTCTCAAGATTCCCAGAATCCTCGTCGTTATCTCCCTCCGTAGTGAGAACTGCAGCCATGCTCTTAGCTAATAAACGCACCCTCACGTACATTCATTCTCAACAACATATGAAACAGAAACACCTGCAGTGCTAATGATAAGGAAATTGTAACAGCTGGTAGCTGCCAACACCCAAATATATACAAATCATATCAAGCAGTTCAGTCATTCACTTCACTCGGATGATTTGCAATATCTGCTGCTGCCAGCAAATCACAGGTTGCCATGTTATGAATACAGGTGGTGACTATGATTCTCGAACACAGGGACCCAATCATGCTAAGATTTTGCTTTTTTCTGTTTTTTTTTTAATTTAGAAATTGGACCAAATTGTTTGTTCATTGGGTTTGTGCTTTATATAATGGAGTATAGTGTTTATTTATTCAATGATTTTATACAAAGGCTAACAGTTTGTTTTCTCTCTATCTCATCATGCACACAGAGAAACATCACATTCCAGATATCTTGAGTTTCCTGTAACAGTTTCACAGAAATGTAAATTATTCTTAATGAGTCACTGAAAAAGGGACAATTCTCAACACAGCATTTCACGCTCTGTTCCCTCCGCAGACATAAATATTGTCTTTTCCAAAGCTTTGTGTATTTTCTTCAGCTCGGGCTGGACAAGTCTTTGCTCGGTTTAGTTACTCTGGCTGTTCCAAGTGCCAAAATCCTCTTTCCAGCGCTGTCAGTGTGCTGACACTTTCTGTCAGCTTTCATTGTTACACTGTTACATTAATTCCCCTGGTTTCTCCTGTTTGTAGCAGAAGAGGTGATACTCCACACCACTTCTGCTGTGGGATTAGCAGACGAGTTCTCCCGCTTCATGCAGTCTTCAATAGCAGTAACTCTGTTTTTTTTTTTTGTTTTTTTTTCCCTAGTTGCAGTCCTTGGCCTGCTGTCAGAGCTGCGTGTGGACCTGGATCTGCACGCCTTGCTGTTTGGCGAGAGTGTCCTGAATGATGCTGTGGCCATTGTCCTGACACAGTGAGTATTTCGTTTTAGGATTTATCCGTGCCGTTGTAATGTGATATATTTCTAGGTTTAATTGTGTGGGCGCTCAGTCTTTTCCAATTGGCATTATGGGGGTGGATGTGTGGAGGAAGGAAGGCTGGATGGATGCTGCCAGCTTTAAGGAAAGGGTGTGATTGGCAAAACCGCATGAGTGCCTCAGATGCTTTGCAGTGGACTGCGTAAGCGAGTTGCCCCTGGCACTGTCAGCATCTCATTAAGGTACTCAGTGGAGAGACTCACTGCCAGGGTAGAGACACGCTCCCAGCTAACGAACTCGACGAACACAGCTACTGTCAAATTCAGACAAAATACAGCATAAAATCCTCGGAAGCTCAGTGGAGTAGCCATGATGCAGTCATGCCTTGTTCATGCATCTCAATTGCCTCATTCTTTTCTCCTCTTTTGCCCTTTCTCCAGTGTTGCGCTCATATATTCATGTTTGTCCTGCTCACACACATTGCAGTCCTTGTCTGCTCTATTTATGCATTGCCAGTGAACAAAGCCATTCAAGTAGACTTGCTAACAGATGGCAAGATGGACAGCAGAGAGATGGAGACGGATCGGAGAGAGAACTCACACAGGTCCACATTCATGGCCAGGCAGGCAGATGAAAAAATGGAGGTGGAAGGGAGATGTCAAGGATGAGATCCATATTTGCATATTGTATTCGCAAAGACTGACACATCACATGTACAGTACCTGCCATCTCCGGCGTCTCTTTCTCCGACGACACAAATGGGCCCAGACAGGCGGGCAGATGGAGAGAAAAGGAGGCGAGTGTGCAGATTGTTGTGTTCACGCCGCGGCTGCTGTCTCTGTGTACATTGAAGTGCAGAGGAAGGAGCCTGCACGTCTTCCTGGACAAACAGTCAGATAGTGCGGTGTTTGTTCCTGGAGTGGCGTGACCGGCCTTCATGCCATCTCTTGTCACTTGACTGGCTCGCTGGCCTGCCGGTCGCTCTGGCTCCACACACAAAGCTGGCCCTTATTAGTGAGCCACGCGGGGCCCTGGCACTGGAATTTTAACAAGCTCCCGGAGCAGCTCAACCTTACGCTGATGTGCCCTCTCACAGGCACTAAACTTCCTGCTCCAGCAGCCTTGACCCAGCCACCATTCAACCAGGTCCTGTGTTGACAACTTGAGAGTTTTTGTCTGGGAGTTAACAGCCCAAGATAATGTCACACTGACTGAGGAACTAGTAGCCAAATTTAATGTGCTAACACAACTTGAGTCTTTATTTTGGCAGAAGGGATAATAAATTTCCCCCTTTCAACTTGCTGAGCTCATTAGCGACAGCTTGATTGATTCTTCCCCTTTTGCTATGGAGATTAAAGCATGTTGTGGTGTGTGCTAGCTCATTTCAACCTGACAGCATGAAAAGTGGAGATACATTACAGGTTCATTTGTCAGACTTTTTTTTTTTTTGACACCGTACAGATCTTCAACAACCCATTTTTATGGTACCTAGAGTATAAAGTAAGTTTCTGTGAGTTTTAGCCTGGCTTTCAGGAGGTGTGTCCCTTTGAATGTAGGAAGCAAAAACATCAACAACATTCACTTTCACATTGTTTCTGCTGACTCAGTGTTTTGACATTCATTGAAAACAGTCGATGTCTACAGGGAGTACACGGGAGGGTCTGTGGTGGGTAAAGAAATGTTGTCATTCCACAAAGGCAGCCAGCTTCATCAGCCCCTCGCATGGGTGCCTGCCTCTGCTTGCTTCACCTCAGGACTTCTCTTGCTCCCCCCCCCCCCCCCTCCTCTCTCCTCCCTGTGAGGCCTCTTTTGCACTCAATGACTTCCATGTGGAAGTCTCCCCTTCCCCCCACAAAGTAAATATTTATAGCGGTGTAAATAGCACGATGCTGCTGTCTTTGTGAACAACAATAGTATTTCCCCTGTTTCCCACTAACTACTCGGGGATGTCTCTGAGGCAAGTAATTCAGAATGGATTGTTTTTCAGGCAAGGATTTAACTTCTAAAGAAGGCCATGTAGTGTTAGGAGTCACTCCAATAAATTGTGCTTAAAGGCTTAGCTCAGCATAATAAGCATGTGAATTTATGCACGCTGCTCCAGACTGGTTTACACCAAGAACCAAGTGCGCCATATTTCTGACAACTGCATTTGTTTCAGAGCCATAAACCATGTTGACGCTTTAATGTTTCAGCATCTGTAACACTCATATTTACTTCTGTCGTAATTGTGCTATTGCCTTCTCTTTGTTCCATAACAGTTTGTCTCTTTTTTATGAGTGTAACACTTTTTTACAGCGCGCTGTGTCAATTTGTCTTCCAGTGCCATCACCGCCTATAGCCAGATGGGTGCAGGACATGCCTTCGACCCTCCCGCCTTCCTCCTCTCTGTTGGTTATTTTCTTGGAGTGCTTGTCGGCTCCTTCCTCTTGGGTTTCATATTTACTGTCATAACAGCCCTCATATCCTTTCATCCCCTCCCATCTCTGCCTCTGCACCCCAAACTCAATTATCACCTCAGCATCCGCTGCAATCTATCTACTTCCTCAACTTGGTAATTGCTCCTCTAACAAACCCCCTACTCTACCACCTGAACAAAAGCAACGCAGCGAAGTCTTAAAGTGCTCCTGCGACATTAATGGTTGCAGAGAGATCGTCAATCAAGCCAATAGCCTCTGATGAAGTTTCGACTCGCGCTGTTGTCCAGCATTTCCCTCTGATCTTAGTTATAAGGCTTTAGGATGAAAAATGAGGACGTGTCATGAGAGGTTTCGGGCAAACCTCAGCTCTTATTTACAGTGACTAATCTCTGGGTGCAAGCGAAGCACATAGAGAGCATTTATTAGATTTTGCTGATGCTAACCATAGCAACAGCCCCTTCTTTTGTGCCATCTCCTCAAACAGTATTTACTTAAAAGGACTCAGTTCACTTGCAGTACCTGTCCTTGTTAATTATAAGATGATTAGACTTGGGAAGGTGTTTCCAATATTGTAAGCCAACAGTGTATTTAAAGGGACAGCTTGTATATTTTTTTATTGAAGTACTATCCATAGTCAATGTATTACATACAGTAGATGTCTGTCAACACACCCTCAGTTTGGAGAAGCAGCAGGAGTTCCAACAGGGAAGCTAAGCAATGTACTGCTGGGGATGAGGGCAGTGGCAAAACCTATTTTAGCCACCTAAAAACGTCTGTGACAGTTTAAGTGAACGGTCTGTTGAGAGTATTTTCATGTCTTTACCTTTCCATCAAATAGCCTTTTCCAATAGGGAAGTCGTTAATGGCTTCAGTTCCTCATTTGTGCTCTTGTTAAAGCCACCAAACTCCATTGACCAAGACAGTAATTTTGGCTCGCTGAACACGGGAGCTGCTGGTCTATAGCTGCCACGATTCGTTTGTCTTTAATTGTGTTATTGTGTGAATTTAGTGAGTCTGAACTAACTCTTAAATGCCAAAATCACACAATAACATGAGAAAACCTACTGATCAAGGCAGAGGTAGACTAGCAGCTCCTGTGATTAGTAATGTTAAATTGCTGGTTTTCTCAAGGGAGTCTGGCTATTAGAAGAGAAATGTAATAGCTTCAGTTCCCTGTCGAAAATCGCTGTCTGTCATTAAGGTAACGCAGTAAAAATATTCTAAATATAGCGCACACTTGAACTGATAATGATTTTTTCGGTGAGACTTGTTTTTAGGTGGCTAAAATACGTTTAGTTTCTGACCCCATCCACAGCAGTACACTGCTTAGCTTCCATGTCAGACTCCAGACTGCTTCTTCAAACTGCTTGCATGCCGACCAGTATTTACTGTATATAATACACTGGCTATGGATAAGTTTCTCATACAACATACAATAAGCAGTCCTAATATTGCAATATATACCGTACCTAAACGCTACGTATCTGCACTTTCTCTGACTATCACAAATACTGACCTTCCAACCTGCGTTGTTCTTTCTGGAACACTGTATAAATACCTACTGTATGCCTTACAAGGAAGCTCTGCCCAAGGGGATGTGGGACAGAGAGAAAGCAGGAGTGGGATGTGGACTTTGTTATGTGGTGAAGAACTCGCAGAAAGGATCTCATCAAGACCCAGTGGGTTACTGTAAATGGCAGATCCCCTGGCTTAGTGAGCAGCTTCTGCGGTTGCTTTTTGTTTGCAGAGGCTGCAGAGAAACGCTGCACTTTTCTGTACATGTAGTCTGCCACGACAGTCAAAAAAATGTGTTGCGTTTGCACATTCAACTGTTTACTGATGCAAAGTGTTAAGTGCTGTATGATTATCTCCCTGTATATCTTTAACTCTCCTTCCACCTGACGAAATTCACTCGGCTACGTGAGAATCCGCTGCTGGAAACATCCATCGTCGTCCTGCTGTCATGGAGCAGCTTCCTCTCAGCTGAAGCCAGTGGACTTTCAGGTGAGCCTGCATGACTTGTATGCTCTGTGTGTGTGTGAGAGCATGTCAGTGCAGATGGTAGTGTGGAGGTCAGACAGAATACAAATCCTGTTAGCGAACTGCTGCCCTTTTCCCCTCAGGCGTCGCTTCTCAACTGCATGCACTGACTCGCTCACTCCTCCACAATATCAGTAGCACAAGCAGCTGTTTGATTGGCAAGCTCTGCTGCTTCAATGCGTCTCTGTGGCCACTGGCACTCCACAAACTTGGGAATGATGCGTGCACTTCGTCTGCTGTCCAGACAAGACCATCTGCACAATTCTCTGCTCATGAACAGATGAAAACCCACACCAGGATTGGAGGAAGGCCTTCCGCATATATACACTCATGCTTTACCCTCTGAGAGTCCTTGGTGTTGCGAGTCAATAACGCACAGATGAGAAAGTATTAAGCCATCTCCTCTCTACAGGGAACTGCAGGTACCAATCCCATTCTGGGCTCAACCCTCATAACTCATTTTAAAATGGTGTCCGCCCTCCGCTGTCTGAGCATGCTTGTACCTTTAGTTTGGAGATGGCCCCACAGATAGGCAGCAAGCCATAATAGCATTCTTGCCCTAGTTGTTTGCACATTTCCTGGAAAGTCAAAAAGTGCTCGGGTCTCATGTAAAAATGGATACGACATGACCTTGCTTTTGTTTTCTGTATCCATCACCAAGGGGAAGCAGCATTTCTATTACGTTGTTAGATTTTTCACTTTACTGATTCATAGTTCCTGAAATCTCAAGTAGCTTGTGTTTTGGAAAACAACAATTACTTGGCTCAGCTGCCTGGAATTGTCTTCATCTATTTCTTCGCCGACCACTTGTAATGTAGCTCTGAAATATGAATGCAGTGTACATATGCACACATTAGTGTTGTTGTTCCTCCTGCCCTGATTGTGTCAGAGGGATTCCATTCATTGAGCTGATGTTGTGGAGCTCTCTCTTACTTGGCAGTACTCCCTGTGGCCTGTGGAGGAGGAGGAGAAGACGGTTTTAATGAAATAGCGTAACCTTTGCCTATTGGACCCAGATGCCCTGTCTATAAAGTACAGCACTCTGAATGCTGCCCAGTGTGGGAGGCACAACCACAGCAAAACCAAGGGCAGTGATTCTCGGTACTATCTGATACAGAGCCTTGGGTATTTTTAGTGCAGTTACAACTTTTCTGTTATGTATTTATACTATAATGCCACAACTAATACTTAATTTTGACTTCAATCCTGTGGCGTTGTGAAACCAATTTTGATTCTAATGTTTAGTCATAGTAACTAAAAAATGAGTCCTGTTGCAATCTTCGATGTTCCTGGTACAACACTGGACCCTATGAGCCTAATCTGGGGAGTGCTACTCTGTTTAAAGGCCTTTAATGGTCTATTTGGGGTGAAGCAGCACCTCATACAGAGCAACCCAGTGAGCGATCGGAGTCCTCCTTGGTGTCCTTTGGTAATCAAGGCTCTTTCTGTCTCTGTTAATTGCTGGAGTTTAGTGAGGGTGTGCCTAATGACTCTCAGCATCGCAGGGAGCCCTGCTATCATTAATCTTACGTCCCTCACAACTGCTCATTATGGGATGCATCTCATCTGTAGCCAAGTGCCCTGAGTGGAAGAGTCTTTATGTGGACAGTGGATGATGTGTTACCTCTGTCAGTGTTATGTAAACCAAGGAGGATGTCGAAGCCCTAAACCAAATTGAGCCAAAATGAGATCCGCCATGCTGGCATACTCGATTAGACTTTGTCGAGCAACGCTGGAAAGGACATTGTGAACAGGGATTACTGGAACTAGCCTAGTGCAGGTACAGGTCAGCACCCCAGTGTGAAGGTGGATGGTGAAGAGAGAATAATGGACTGGCTTCACTTGCAAGCCTGAACCACAGGTGCCATCTTTTCTCTGCTGCTGTATTTATTACTGCCGGCTCTGTCCTCCAACTCTTGCTCCCCATCACAGTAATTTCACATGTTTCCATCTTCTGTGATTCTCTCTCAAAGTAGAGGGAGCAAGAATGTGAAATTGAATTTCTGCAACAAAGCAAGCATGTCCTGCGAGGCAGCAACCCACCTTTTATGCTATGCATTTCAAATTCCAGCTCTCTGCTCCAGCCAGCCTCCTCTTTACCAGCAGGGACCCTAATCACTCCCTCCACCCTGTTTCCTCTCTCTGTAGAGCTGCATTTCTTTCCCCCTTGTACTTTTGCTCGACATTTGTTTGCCTTTTGTTAATTTCTCTTCCTCCGCATCTGGCACGATCAACAGCATGATGTCATTCTGTAGCAGTTATCATTCCCAGAGCTTCATGTCTCTGGAGTAGAAATGGAAGTAACGTCTTTGGCCAGAAACATGCAGAATGCTTGAATTGGGCTGGACGGCACATTTTGATTGAGCTGTTTATACAGCTGGATTTGCTAGAACCAGGACAATGGGTGGATACAGGGTTGGGCCGGTCTGGTCTGATCTGGTGTCACATATTTAGCTGCACACAGGAGGATTGAACTGAATTCTTAGCCTTTTAGATAAACGCTGACATGCATTGTTCTGCTAATGTTTCTCATGTTTTCAATCATCATTTCCAGATTTATTTTAAAAATCATGTTTTGGAATTAAACTGGAAGTCAGTTTATCTCTGGTCAGTTGCTTTGTTTTTAAAAAATACTGGGTTGAATCATGCAAACAAAGACTCTGTTCACAATGTTTTTCCTATGATTGAAAAACCTCCCACAGCATACCCTCAACATGAGAGGCCCCAGGGCTCTGTGTGTTAGGCGGCACACAAACATACACATTCTCACAACCTGATTACATAATATGTGCATGTATCAGCAATTTTGCATACTTTGTACTAATTAAATACAGCACATTGTTTAACTCCCCTCTGTTTACAGAACACTCCTCCATGAGTTTTTCCAGCTCAGCCACCAGAATAAAATGTTTGCATCACACATTTGTGCACACCACAGGGAATGCTGCACTTGTATGTTTCATATCTATGACGCAGTACATATTACATGTATATGAGCTGATTTTCTCATCTGGAGGAGGAGAGGATGGTGGGTGGTGTGACACCTAGGCAAGATGGCTGGGACATATCCACCCATGTTTGTAGTGACAAAAGCGGGTATTTTGAAATGACAGGTCAGGACATTTCCAGCTGTGTTTGTAGCAACAAAACCAGGTGTTTTTTTAGTGAGAGGTTGGGACATTTCCAGATGTGTTTATAGCAACAAAAGCTGGTATTTTTAAACAATAGGTCGGGACATTTCCAGCCCTGTTTATAGCAACAAAAGTGGGTATTTTTAAACAATAGGTCGGGACATTTCCAGCCATGTTTGTAGTGGGAAAAGTGGGCATTTTGAAATGACAGATGAGGACATTTCCAGCCGTTTTTGTGGTGACAAATAGGGTATTTCTTAACAAGAGTTTGGGTCATTTCCAGCGGTGTTTTTAGCAAGAAATGCAGGTATTTTTTAACAGTAGGTCAGAACATTTCCAGCCCTGTTTATAGCAACAAAAGTGGGTATTTTTAAACAATAGGTCGGGACATTTCCAGCCATGTTTGTAGCGGCAAAAGCGGTATTTTGAAATGACAGGTGAGAACATTTCCAGCCATTTTTGTGGTGACAAATAGGGTATTTATTAACAATAGGTTGGGACATTTCCTTCTGTGTTTGTACTGGCAAAAGTGGGTATTTTTGTAATAAGAGGTTGGGACATTTCTAGATGTGGTTACAGTAACTAAAGTGTATTTTGTAACAATAGTCAGGACATTTCCAGCCCTGTTTGTAGCAACAAATGTGGGACATTTTTAACAATAGGTCAGGACATTTCCAGCCATGTTTGTAGCGACAAAAATGGGTATTTTGAAATGAGAGGTTAGGACATTTCCAGCTGTGTTTGTGGTGACAAAAAAGGGTATTTCTTAACAAGAGGTTGGGACATTTCCAGCTGTGTTTCTAGCAACAAATGCAGGTATTTTTTAACAATAGGTTGGGACATTTCCAGCGCTGTTTGTATTGGCGAAAGCAGGTATTTTTGTAATAAGAGGTTGGGACATTTCCAGATGAGTTTACAGCAACAAAAGTGTGTATTTTGTAACAATAGTCAGGACATTTCCAGCCCTGTTTTTAGCAACAAAAGCAAGTACTCTTTAACGATAGGTTGGGATATTTCCAGCCATGTTTGTAGCGACAAAAGCAGGTATTTTGAAATGACAGGTCAGGACATTTCCAGCTGTGTTTCTAGCAACAAATGCAGGTATTTTTTAACAATAGGTTGGGACATTGCCTTATGCGTTTGTACTGACGAAAGTGGGACTTTTTGTAGTAAGAGTTTAGGACATTTCCAGATGTGTTTTCGCAACAAAAGTGTGTATTTTGTATCAATAATTGGGACATTTCTAGCCCTGTTTATAGCAACAAAAGCAGGTATTTTTTAACGATAGGTCGGGACATTTCCAGCCATGTTTGTGTCGACAAAAGTGGGTATTTTGAAATGACAGGTGATGACATTTTCCAGCGGTGTTTGTGGTGACAAAAAAGGGTATTTCTAATGAAGTTGGAACATTTCCAGCGGTGTTTGTATTGGCGAAAGCAGGTATTTTTGTAATAAGAGGTTGGGACATTTCCAGTGCTGTTTGTATTGGCGAAAGCAGGTATTTTTGTAATAAGAGGTTGGGACATTTCCAGATGAATTTACAGCAACAAAAGTGTGTATTTTGTAACAATAGTCAGGACATTTCCAGCCCTGTTTATAGCAACAAAAGCAAGTACTCTTTAACGATAGATCGGGACATTTCCAGCTGTGTTTGTGGCAACAAAAGCAAGCCTTTTTTAATGAGAGGTTGCAACATTTCCAGCCAATGTTTGTAGCGGCCAAACTGGGAATCTTGAGTGAAAATGCTTTTCCAACCCTAACCAAGTGGTCTTTGTGCCTAAACCTAACAACACGGGAACCACAGCATTGTCACAACATAAAATTCAAAATTGAATGCAAAGAAACGTAAAGCTTCAACATATTCGCTACAAAGGAAAGGTACAAATGATACATATCCATAATTTGAAGAAACGTACAATGCCAACGTTTATTCTGGCAATTGGGTTGGTTTTTCACAAAAAATGTTGATGCTCACATTTGCAACTTACAGATGTCATGAAACACTTTATTGGCTATTTGCTTTTCTCTCCTTTTCATTCGTTTCACTTGCATGTTTCTTTCTCTTTCAGGTATTGTGGCGGTGCTGTTTTGCGGGTTGAGTCAGGCAAGGTACACAATTCACAATTTATCTTGTGAGGGCAGGACCAGGATCAAGCAGGTGGGTTCATGGAGGATGATTGAGGCCTATTTCATTGTTGTTTTCAAACAGCTTTTTTTCAGTCTACTCACTTTGTTCACATTACCTTTTGATGCTAATGGTTTTGTCTTGCATGTGTGCATGCGTGCATGCACAAACAATCATTAATTGCCATTAGTGCTCTGGTTGTCCAGTGGGTGTCTGTGTGGGAGGCCAGTCTCCAGCTATCTGCTTAAAAGGCTGAGCACAGATGGAGGCCAGCACACTGTCATACTGTACCGCCAAGCTTCACAGAGGAGCAAATAAATCAGAAGTACACACATATACTCATATATGCATTTATTATTCATTATCGGTGCCACAGTGGAGCTAACTGTTTATCACAGAAAAGCCTTTTTAAAAAGCTATGCAGCACATTGAAGCCGTTGCCTATAAAGTGGATTGGCTATGCAGTAGTCAATGCATGTGTACGGTGCAGTATGTTTACTTGGCAGAATGCCTTTATCTACATTTTTATGATTTATACATGCAGCTGCAGCTCAAAGGACAAGACAAAGTGATTTAGTGTATGCAGACACTGGTTGAATAGTTAGTAGGAGAAATATTTTTCACTTTGGCATGTCTTGTCCTTGTGCTTGTGGAACCCTTAAGGGAAAAGGTACATTTATTCAATTAGATAGCTTTTTACCAGGGCTGTACAGCAAAGCTGGTTAAACTGATAAAAACAGAAAATAATAAATCATTAATGAAATCATAACATCTGCTCTAATTTAATCCAGATACAACATAAGGACCTTAATTAATATTTGATTTCTTATGCAGAAATGCCCCATTAAAATAATTCAGATTCTATTTTCAGCCAAAGTAAATGACATCCAAGCTCTTTGATGTGGCCCGGATCATTACAGGAAATGTCGGACTGAGTCGATGACTTGCAATATTCCTCGATCAGGAAGTATTATGGGAAAGGAACAAGTCTTTCTGAGTCCGGAAAGCAAGTCGTTACACATTTCCACAAGTGGCATGTTTCAAATAAAAATCTTTAACGAGAGAATGATGACAAAAAAATGTCTGGTGCTACATGCAACCACATTCTGGCCTCAAGCTGTAGATGTTTGTACTTGCTCCCTCAAAGGATCAGGGAATAACATCAACACTGGATTTGTTGTGTTTGTGCAAATCTAAGCCTGTTTACCCATTTCAGATATGATCCGAGTCCTTCACTGTCACCCCGCCACACACACACACACACACACACACACACATGCACACACCATCCACCCTGAACCCCTCCCCATCTCGGATGACCTTCTCCCTCATGATCCTCTCAATCCCTTTTATAATTTGCAGCTCTTTGAAGTCTTCAACTTCCTGGGGGAGATTTTCATCTTCAGCTACATGGGATATGTATTGTTGACGTTCCCTCACCATGTCTTCAAAGCTCTCTTCATTTCTGGGGCATTTGTATCCTTTTCTACTACATGATGGAGCATCTTCACCCCCCGCTGTGCAGCCTTTGGATCCCACTCAGACCCCCAAAATGGTGTTCTGTTCTGTTCTGTTCTGTTCTGTTCTGTTCTGTTCTGTTCTGTTCTGTTCCATCTCATCCACACTCTGCCATAATCCTTATCTGCACAATCATCTGCCACTTATCTGACCAGAGAGGTTATCCTGTTTTCTATCTTGCCTCTCTGCTGCAGTGCAGTGCAGTAATTTCCCCAGTTCTTTAAAAAAAAAACTCTCAGCACTTAAATTGTACAGGTTTGATCCGGTGAGCTCTGCAAATGCCATTCAGTCGGTCTCCCGCGATCACCATCTCTGCAGATTAAGATGCTGCAGTGCAGCGTTTGCTCCGAGGAACGCCTATGAAACAGAAATTCAAATAGGTCTTTAATTATTGTTACTGCTGCTTGTTTTCTGTTCTCTAGCAGGGCTCGGTGGAATAACGATGTTTGCCCGTTTGAAATAAGCTTACAGTACTTTAATTTGTAGTGGATTAAGCACCGTATCCCTGTCGAGGTTGAAGATTAAATCTTATTAGTTCTAGAAACTAGTAAAATAGCCTCCTGCTGTTCTTTGTAGTATTCCCATATCGTTAAAGGAAAAATCCACTCTAAAATGCTTTTAACACTGTTAAACGCCTATTGATGGCATTTGCTTTTGTTGCCTGGAAATGGAAGATATTGTTCAGTGGTTCAGTTACCTGATTAGCATTTACTGGCCAGATGTAGAAACAGAAAATGACTTGAGAAGGATTTTTGGCAGTCAATTAACTGTTTAACTATATTAAGCAGAAATGCCAACATTTCACTGTTCCAGCTTCTCAAATGCAACGATTATAGCTCTTCTCAGAAATATATCCCTCTGTATATCCTTGAGATTTGGGCTGTTTCTCAAATGAAACATGTAATGAGAAGACGTCAATTTAGGCTCCGGCAAACTGTGATAATGAGTATTTTTTCACTAAATTATTTATTTTATAATCAGAAAAAAGAAATGATGATTAATTGATATAAGTTTGACACAGTCTAACATTACATCCAGATACTTAAAGTGTCCATCTTCAGTATGATTTAACCGAAGGAAAGCCATCAAAAACATAAGTAAATGTCAATTTGAGGGGTCAAAATGCTCAGAATCAGTATTTTGCACTTAGACTCAATGATACAAATCACATGTTAAACTTATACTATCATAACAGATGTTTCATATTCACAGCTGCTGCTGTATCTGTCAGCTTTACTTCCTGAGGGGAACAGAGGGGTAGTAATGGACTGCTGGCTACTATTGTCCTTGCCTGAGAGCTGGCATGACGGTAGCGTATGCCTGAGGAGAGACTCTAGTGGCCGCACTCCAAGGGGTTGTTCTTTCACAGTCCAGTGCCCAGATGGCCGGCAATTATTATTACAATCCATCTTCCACCATAGGGTCAAAGGAGCCAGAGAAAGAGTCGACTGAGCAGATTCTTTTTCCAATGCTCTTATGTTCAGCACGAGCGGCTGCCAGGGAGAAGATGTTTGACTTGAGCTTTGAGCCTTGATTGTGCTTCCATAACAAAAGCTTAGAGCGAAAGAAATCTGGCTAACTACACCTCCTGGAAGCTGACCCGGATGTAAAAACAGGAACAAATGGAGGTCGAAGTCCTCTTGTACAGTGCTAAAAGTGTCTATAAAAATGAAATAACCCCAGTGATTCAACCTTGTTAATCGCTCTTTGGTTACGCAGTAGATTTTAATCGCCATAGCTTGCAGCCTTTGCCAGTGACAATGGCGATGGGCTTTATTGGAAATGAGGCTGAGATGAAAGTGCTTAATTACCTCCATTCAAATAGCTTCGAGGCCTTTGATAAAGAGAAATGACTGCTTTTGGGAGCAGGATATTGCTTTTGAAAATCCATAGGGTGCATGAGATCTAATATTGACTGCAGGGTGCGAGGGAGCTCTGTTTTAGTAATAGCCCTGTCAGACTAAGGTCCCCTGCCTAAGATATTGGTCCTTTTATTATTCCAGGCATCATATTTGGACTTACTGTAGAAAAGCTAAAACCACATCACCCTATGATGCGGAAGCAGGGGTACCTATCTGTGCAGATGATTTTTAATGACCAAATTTCAAAGAGGGTCTGAAAAATTGTGTTTTCTAAAGGAGTAAAAAGCTTGCCTGACTTCCGCCAGCCTCGCCTCCTCTAGTTTATTGCCTCGAATTCCACTAACAAGAACCAACCGGAGGATCTCAGGCTGCACTTAGGCTCATATGAGGTTTTATGGCGCTGCAGTAACTTCTTCTCAAAATATGACAAAAGATGTGAAGTGTATCCAGGACGGCAGCTATGTCCCCGATAATTGTACAGATATCCTCTCCCTAACTGCTGCCCAGGACACTTAGCATTCAGTCCCATCCTATGTGAAACATCAAAGTGTGTGTGGAGGGCAGAGACAGCTGGCAGAGCCTGATTGGCTTCATGCCTCGGCATGGTGCCACACTGCTGTGTTTGCATCCTAAACAGCAAATATTCAGAGATTATTGTGTGTGCGTGTGTGTGTGTGTGTGTGTGTGTGTGCGTGTGCGTGTGCGTGTGCATGTATACTTATGTTGATATTCATATGTATACTTTAACCGGCTGATCTCACACAGAATTAGTACTTTTGTATTCAGTATGAAATTGTGTATCTTGTCTTATATGCATTAAAAGGATTAGCCTATGTGGAGTCAACCAGGGCTTTGTTTAAGAATAAATAGTGAAACCTTAACTTTAAGGTTCAGTTTGTAGGATTTAGGGGGATATATTGGCAGAAATGGAAAGTAATATGATAAGTATCTTTTCTTTCGTGTATAATCACCTGTAAAATAAGAATTGTTGTGTTTTTGTCGCCTTAGAATGAGCCGTTTATCTATATAAACACTGGCTCTTGATAGGCCAATTCACATTTTTCCAGTAAGTCACAGCCCCTTTATGACAAGAGCATCGGAAAAACACTGATATTTTTTTTTAAACCTGAATATTTGGATCAGAAAAAAAGATAAGCACACATTAGCAGGTGCTGGGCTAGTGGGCCATTTGTTATGTGCCAAATAGCATAGGAGAAACATTGTAAACATGAGACTGCTTTATTCAGTGTTTTGACTGGTTGTAATCAGCAGGTCTGTTTGTTTTGAGGAGTAAAGCCCCGTTTCCACCAAAAACTTTCTGTATGGTACCTTTGTAACCAAAAGTAACCCTTCAGACATGGTACCTAGACCCTAGGTCCGTTTAACATTTCCGCTGCAAACAGTACCCTTAAATGTGGGCAGGGTTGTTGTCACTACCTGCCCCATCCAGCACTCGTATTTCCTCATCGATGTAAGTCTGCAGCTTGTTTATCATCTGGAGAACGAGGTTGTACGCCGACATTTTCAGAACAAAATAGAACAGGCAGCATTGAGAGTCTCTCTCCATGGGGTATTAAAAAATAGCGGGGTTATGCATTTAGTTAGTCTCAGGCAAGTGCAGAGCCGGAGCCCATAGGAACGATGCTCTGCTATGCTTTTTTTTCTCCAAGTGAGGATTAGAATATATGCTGTTCACATAATCTGTTCAAAATTAATATATATATATATATATATATATATTATAAACTTTTGAAGATCCACTCATTACTAAAAGCATATGCCATTCAAGAGAGACAAAAACAACTAGAGTAATGGTCAAGGTTGTCATATTAAAATTTAATTTTTTTTTCAGACTGTAGCTGCTGCAAGAGGCAGCAAAACAGACTTTCATTTTTATAGTTATAGTTTACTAATCTAAAACTCTCCACAGTATGAACAGTGGTTACAAAACTTTCAAAACCAGCCACAACTCAGCCCTGAGCAAGAGTGACCATCTGCTATTGATATGAATGGACTGCAGTGTGCGATTTTTGGTCCCCCCTCTGTCGGGGGGACCAAAAATGGGGACGGTATGGAATGGTTCCGTTGGTGCCATCCACAACTTTTCTCAGTGTACCGAACTGAACTGAACCGTACCATACTCCTCAGTGGAAACGGGGCCTTAGAGACCTTTGCAGATAATTCAGCTCCTGGTAGAAACAGTTAAACTACAACTGAAAACTGGTGCATTTCTGACAACATGTCCATAGGACTGTCAGGTTTCTAATGTGATGAAAAGAAATTATGATTTTCATTGAAAAATAACCCAATTTCTATGGCAACATGTTGACTCATAAGTGTACTTCAACCTGTGTTCTCCTTAATCTGTGCTCATTATGAACAGCTCTCCATCTTTATATCAAGGGCCTGTAACATCTACCCCTTGTCATTCCTCCTAAACCTGGGACGCACAGCTAAGATACCATGCGCCTTCCAGCACTTCATGGTGTTTGCAGGTACTGTTCTTAAGAATACCTATTAACATTATTTATTGTGATTTATCTTCATCGTGGCAACATTTTTGTATTTTTCAGCTATACATGTGTCATAGACTTTGGTATGATGTCCAAGCATTAACCCAAGTTTGCCTATTTTCCTATTATGTTTGAAATCATGAGCATCTATTTCTTCATATTTTGGACATGTTTTCAATAATTGCTCCAGGTTATGACTACTAACTGAAGCATCTGTGGGGAAAATGCGCAAAGATGAACTATCTTCACCAGTCTCACACCTCGATAACAAGTCACTTGCTTACAGTGGCGTTCCTCTTGAGTGTCTCTCCTCAATCTGATAACTGCAAATGCAGCATCTTTCTGCCTAACAATAGTCTCTAACTTGACAACTTTCAATGTGTTGCACCACAGGTTAACACCTACATTGTTAACATACTTTGGCTCTTTTTTACTGGAGGCAACTGGAAAAGATCTCTGACTGCAACCACATTTTAACACATATTACTGAATGGGGAAAAATATTTATGATATTATATTTCATCAACTATTAAATTTTTTTTTTGGGGGGGGGGCATTTTAGCCTTTAATGGATAGGATAGTCAAGCGTGAAAGGGGGAGAGCAAGAAATGCATGCAGCAAAGGGCTGGAGTCGAACCCGGGCCGCTGCGGCAACAGTCTCGTACATGGGGCGTCTGCTCTATCCACTAAGCCACCGACACCCCGTGAGTCAATGTTAAATGTATTATCAAAAGTTGAAGCATGTTATTCATGTATAACAATGGCAATCAGAGCAGTGAACAAAACAAAGTTGTCCTCAGGGTGATGACACAGTGTCAGTATTAGCCTTGGTGCCTCATACTGTAGCACCCTAATTAAATGCAGGGACAGATCTTGTCCAAGCACCATTGTCTTATTTGATTTTATTGTGTAGTCTCAGAAGTCTCACTAAATGGATTTGCATCCCCAAATTAGCTTAAAACATCACCTTAAATGTTTTTCTACACTGCTTGGTTGCCAAAGTTAAATGAATTTAAGCATTAGACTTGATGAAATGGTGGCCATCTTGGATTTGACCTCTCATGGTCCTCAGAGGTTAGATCTGATCTCCCATCACATCTGAAAATTAACATTATGGTACGCACTATGTTAAAAAAATGTGCTGCTTTTCTCATAAAATGCACAATTGTTGTGGTTATCCACTTTAACACCGCTGGTAAGATCCTGTCTGACCACGTCTCCTTTGATAAATGTTGGGTTGGCGGTGTTATTGCTGCAAGAAACACGAAAATGAAAACTTTTACCCTAATTTATCCCATGGAAACCCTTTAATTATTCCTTTCTCTTCACTGCCTGCAGCTTATGGCATTAGTGGGGATGCTGAAAGATTGCGTCTCCTGTGTGGAAGACGTGCGTTGGTGTGTGTGTGTGTCTCTGTGTCTGTGTGTTTGTGTGTGTGCATAAAGTCAGGTAAGTGGACACAGAGACGGGAGCAATCCTCAGGCTCTGTAATAATTCACTACCCTCATTACAAAAGGCGTTTTCGCATTAATGGGTATCAGCATCTCAGATCTTTTTCAAAAAACACTTCACTCTCTCTCTTTTCTATTTTTGTAGCTGTATTTTGGAGACGACTAAATAAGGCATCGCCTCACTTTGGCGTCTGAGACTAATGGTTGAAGCTCTGAATGGTTTGATGATGCAGGAGAAAGGAATATTCGATGTGAAGTGATGTGGGGTAGTGCAGCAGCAGCATGTTTCTCTGCTTGCCTGACCCACTTTACCTCTTACATAAGAAGGTTTCTTTGTAGAAAGCCCTTGTCTTGCTATTTTTCAAAACTCCCCCATCATCACCACCACCACCAGCACCTCCCCCATCTGTTTCTCATGGCAGAAAAGGATTTGCTGTGGGAATTGTTTTGGCTTTAAGTATTATGTCACCATTGTATAGCAGTCTAAAAGTTAAGGGCTCTTTGCTGGTGAGCAGCTGGTCAATGATAGTGATAATCAGGGTGTAATATGTTACCCATGGACGGAGTTATTAGCTGGAGAGCCCTCTCCTGCCTCTTTCAAATAATTGGTTGGTAAATGGTTGTCTGGTGGTTTGATGGATGGCAGTAATACAGCTGTTTGCTCCTCTGCTCTCAGGTTTCAGGGGGGCTGTGGCGTTTAGCCTGGCTGTAAAAGACACATCCACAGATGTGAAGCGCACCATCCTCACCACCACTCTGCTGCTGGTCGGCTTCACTGTCTGGGTGCTGGGCACGGCTGCTGATCCCACGCTGCGCCGTCTGAACATCAGGTTAGTGCTACCACCTCGCTGAGTGACACAGCTAGTATGATGGAGTCAGATCTTATCGTCCTGTCCCTCCATCTGTCCATCTCTCCTCCGTCATCTGCGGTTTCTCTGTCTCTTAAACAAACACAGACAGACACGGCTTAATTACACTCTCACATTAAGGATGCAGCCTACTTAATATGCAACAGCTCTTTGTAAAGCTTCTCTCAGCGTGTTCGAATTGTGCCTCTCCCTCCTCCCCTCGCTGCCTGCTCAGCCCTACACAGGCACTTAGCTCCGTGTGTCTGCTCCGGCTCTGCCCTCTATTAGTGACTTGCACAGCTGGTGCGCAGGGCAAAGCAGGTCTACAGGTCCCTGGAAACTTTTTAGAGAGGAGATAACATTAAAATGCAGCTTGTCAAGCTGTACACATAAACCTGTGTATAAAAGAAACACTGTAGCCTAGTTATATAAAGAATACACAGTCAGTGCTACTTTTTCTTTTAAAGTCTGCGTACTATGTGTGATTCGAGGCCAGTGGGCGATAATGATTAAGGGGTGCAGAAGAGGCATGAAGGATGCAAGGCAGTAATTAGATACTTATATTACTAAAGTGTAATCTATGGCCCAGATCAGAGTGGTATAATTGACTCCCACAGTCTTTTGAGGCGGTGCTATTGAATCTCCAGTGGTTTTACTCTGTGTGTGTGTGTGTGTGTGTGTGTGTGTGTGTGTGTGTGTACATGTCTGTCAGTGAAGGCGAATTTAACAGTAAGAAAAATGATCTTGAAAAAATTTCAGTGCAGAAAAGAAGAAGTAAATAAAAGCAGTGGTGAGAAACAGAAGCTGGTTTTAAAAAACAGAATAAAATCAAGTTCAATAAATCATTGGAATTGCCCGATTGGATATTTATAGACTAAATCAAAAGTAAAAAAAAAAGAATAGAATGTATCCAAAAGTGCACACCCTGGAACATTTTTGCACATTAAAACGCCCCCTCTCAGTGCTACAAAACACAGACGATGAAGCAATTTGTGATGTGAAACAGAACCTGGAGCTCCTCTGTTGTCAATGAACTGCAGATTGCCTTTGGTAATTCAATCTGCCAAGTTGTTTGTTTGAGCTTTTACAGCCAAATAAGCTTCATTTCATTGTAATGCTAACGTTTATGAACCAGACAAAGAACCAATATCTCTGTGAAATCCTCCAGGGCATGGGATTTGTGTCCACAAACACGGGTCTCTTGTTCTGTGTCAGTTGAGCAGCTTAAGGAGTTTTTGCTCTGTTGTCTCTAGATCCTATCTTCACCACGACTGAACTGTGTGAGAATTCAGGGTCATAGATTGCACATAGCAACTTCCAAATGCTGGTGAAATCCGTTGCTGGGAGATAAAATCCTAAGGGCTATTAGTAGTTTTTAAACCAATAATGTATGAATGCTTTACTCCCGATTGGCCTGTTATCCTGCCTCCACTGTAGGTGGGAACATTTAAACACCCACCGACTTTCACTTCATGAAGAGTTTATGATCCTTTGTTGACCATCTTTAAATCCCATTAAAACTTAGCTTCAAGTATTTGTAAACAACATTAAAGTTCCTCTCCAGACATGTTATAAAGTATTTTTGGTACATGGTTTTCACACCTAACAGTTAAAACAGTCTCTGCAAAATGGCTGACAGCAGATCTACTAGCGTTAGCTTTAGAGGAAACATCAGTGAGACTCATTCGTAGGCCTAGTACATGTTGGAGCCTCAGTCAGACCCAGACTCAGATGAGGAGTCTGTTGTGCACCAAAATCATCAACTAGCAGACATATGAGAATTGTAAGTGTAGTTGGTATCTTTTATTTATGTTGTTTGTTAGCTTGTAGGCTAACCAGCAGTGGCTGACATCATGTGGTGTTTGTGGAACATACAATAATATCTGCTACGATGTGGTTTTTTGGTAGATAGTGGGAGGAAGCTACAGGGTCTGGTTTACATCCACAAACTGCACACTCTACCATGTTTGCTGTCAAATTTTCACCATGCTAACTCTCGCTCTATGACAAGTCTGCTCTGCACTAGAGGTTTCAGGTGTTTCCTGTATGAGACAGTGATACAGTGCCCCTGGAATGAGTCCTAAAACCCGAAAATGGGTTAGCATTTTACCACTGAGTGGTGTCTCATCTCAAAGTTAACAGCTCTTTTGGATGGGTTTGTGGTTAGATGACTGAAATAAGGTCTGTGGTTAACACAAGCTTAAGAGACTTTCGAGTTTCGTTCTACTACATAAATGTCAGTAAATACCCCATTCATGAACTTTGAAGCTTCTGTGTGTCTTGAAAAAGGTGGTTGCTAACAAGTGGCAAAATACAGAGCTGCGCCAAACACAGCTTTGCTCGTGTTATGGCGGTGATGTTAGATCACGCGACCTTAGTGTAGTTAGTGTAACAACTGATGAACCAGGTGAGAATAGACTCAAACGCATGACTCTGGAGACAGTTTGGGTAAAGTAACACAGTCTTTGTTGGTCAAAAGGCAGGTTCAGTACGTAGAAGGACTATCAGTGGAGGCAAACAAACCCAATAGGGATGAGAACTGGCACTGAGAGACACACTATATACTCTGGTGAGGGGAAGGATAACGAGACACAGGTGAAGTCGTCAAAAGGGAGGGAAAACACACCGGGGCAGGAAGTGAAGTGTTCTGAAACGAGAGGAGATGTGAGTTTCAAAGTAAAACAGGAAACAACATGTTTGTTGTTGTTCAAAGTTTATTAAGGATAAACCCCGTTGAGATGCATCATCTCGTTTTCAAGGGGGTCCGATTCAACAACGAAAAACAAATGAAATTACAAAACAATACAAGAAACATTTCACAAATAAGTGCCCAAACAGGCCAGTTACAACAAAGACAGGACAATACAAGGATAACACCCAACAATACAGGTAACACACAACAAGTAAAACAAGTCACAGTAGCACATTGGAGAAATAAGTACACAGATAACTATAATAGAATGATTGGGTCTAAAACCAGATTGAAAAGGGGATAGGATATTATTAGTCTTAAGATGTTGGAATAACTGGTTAAAAATGATTTTCTCAAAGACTTTGACAGTAGAACAGATGATGGATATGGGTCTATAGTTATTTGGATCGAGATTGTCGCCGCCTTTAAAGAGAGGAGTGACGCGTGCCTGCTTCCAGATAGCTGGTACCTCACAGGTAGATAAGGACAGATTGAAAAGGTCAGCGAGTGGGAACAAGGTCAGCGAGTGGGAACAAGGTCAGCGAGTTATCTTGCTGAACAAAATATATAAGTATCATACTCTTTTGTTTGTCACAGAGTTTATTTTCTGCAGTAATCCAAAATCCAATGGAAAACTCCCATAGACTTTTTGATGAGGGAACTAGTGCAATGCTAACTTCTGTGTCGACCTACAGAGAAACGTCATCCCTGGGGCACTCTATTGGCTTTAGTATTAATGACTTACCTAATCTACCTTGCCCGGCGTACATTTAAGTCTAAGATTTTAAGGAAGTGCACAGACATCGCAGGACAGACAGGATATTTGTGACCAAAAAGGCAGCCATGATTTTAAAATATCCCCCTTAGCAGTCTGCTTGGAATAACATTTTGTGCCTTGAAACAAATGAGAAAAACACAAATACAGATTTTATTAAATAGTAATGTCATGTAAAATGAAAGTGTAAAATAGCAAGTGGTGTTCTAGCATATGCAGAAAAACATGTAGGAAACCACTGCTTGTAGCAATAGCTTATTGAGAAATTGGTTTCAGGGCCTTTCATTAGGACACAGAGGCAGATTGTGTAGCCGAAATAATAATGGAAATGCATAATATAACAGGTATTTTATTTAAATCTATTTATTAGTTTAATTATGTTTTTTTAAAACATGTACCAGCCCTTGGCAGTACAAGCCCAACTGTTCATTGTAGAAAATTTCACCTTTACAGCTCTCAACTTATATTAGTGTTTTTCTCATACCTACCCTCCTGGCATGTGTGTATGCATGTGTACCTGTGGATATGTGTCCTGAATAGTGCACCTCTAGTGACTGCATATCTCTATCCCCATGACACTGCTGTCTTTGTGGATAGTCGTTCCATCTCAGGAGCTCATCACAGTAGACTGCGTCGAGCCTTCAGGGCTGTCATGTTTCAGAGAATAGCTCTGTTTTCCTCACTTCCCATCCCAAACTCCCACCTCCACTTCCCTCCTCATCTCCCTTCCCTCATCCGATTGTATGAAGTGAAGGGACAAGTAACAATTTTGAGAGACTTCATCTCGGTGAATAATACATTACATCTCTTCACCTGGAGCAAATTTAACTTCCATTCAATCTCTGAAATGGCTTTGTGGAGGAGTCTTTGAAAGTTGTACTCTGTGTGAAATTACTCCGGTCTTTTTTTCCCCCCCTTACCCCTATAGCTGCCTCAAAAGACCTACTACTGCAGGCATCAAATAAAAGAAAAAGAGATGGTAAAATGTCTCTTGTTTCCACTTTGTGCAATTTGTTCAGGAAAAAAAGCTGGTATCACATCTGTAGACAGGAAATTGTGATGGTTATCAGTCTCTTTCAGTCTGACATATCTGTTTTGAATTTCCAATTCAAACACTAAAGAGGGAAATGTTTCATTCCTCAGGTGTTTACAGGTTTGAGTAGGCGATGTGTTGCTGATAGATGTACAAACAGACAAACTGAACTGTGTGTCTGCACTGAACTATTGACTTCCTCCTCAACACTGTGCGGTGTGGTACATCCTGTATGCTGGTTTGCATCAGCTTGCCCAGTGTTACCCAATAACTGTCCAAGAAAGAAGTTTCTAACCACAAAGTGGGTTCTAGAATTCATTCACTTTTATAATTGAGGCTCAGAGGGAAAACATATCGAGGCAATGTTGCAACATGTTTCCCTCCAAACTAGCATTTTACCACTCACGATGCCTCGTCTCAAAGTCAGTGGGTTTTTTGAATGGGTTTTTGGTTAGATGCCTGATAAGGTTTGTGGTTAACACAAGCTTAGGAGACTGGCAAGTTTTGATCTACGACATTAAATACATGAGTAAATACCCCACTTGTGAACTTTGAAGCTTCTATGCGTCTTGGCTTTACAGTCTTATTATGGTGGTGACATTAGGTCATGTGACTGTAGTGTAATTTGTTTATAGCCTGATGATAGTCTTTTTACTTCTGGCGATTGCATTGAGGCTTCAATAATCACAAAAGTGTTTATTTGTGAACATTATCTTTTCAAATTCAGGAGCTTGGTCAGTGGCCCTATGACGCTCTAGGTACTCCTCTAGTGTCAGTTTTGCATGCTCTTTGCTAGGCTAATTTATACAATGTAAAATGCCATAGGCTTGTGCTAATAAGGTCAGCATGTTATATTTGTGTGGAAAATGTGTTTAATATAAAACCCTTTTTAGATAGGAATTGTGCAAATTTGCAGGAAAGCTCAATCAGTCTTTTTTCAGCATTGGTAGTATGAAAACAAAATGGGGGAGTGCGGCAAAATGCCGCCTATCTACTTTTGACAGAATGCGCCTTTTTCGGGGCAATGGGGGGTGTAAGCAAATAACAAAATGTGTAGCTCAGGGTGTGACGTAAACAGTGACGTACTCAGAGGGAAGCCGCGGCTGATCAGTCCTTCGGCGATTCTCTCATAAGTCAGCCCGTCCTTCACCGTCCCCGTCATCTGGCGGTTAATGGCCCCTTCGAGGGCAAGGAGGGCGCGCAATTCCTTGTCTTCCCAGTTGTTCATCTTTACAGTGTCTGTCAGGTTTGTGTTTCCCTCTTGCTACTAGCTGTTCGCTAATTCCTGCTATCAGCTGTTTCCTGTTTATCCACTGCCAGTGGGTCGCACGTGTGGCGTCATCAGCAGCTCCTCCCACAAGTCATCAACAGCCCCTCCCGTTGCGGAAGGCCACCTCGGTCTGTTTAAACTAAAAGGGTTCCGCCAATGTGACTACCCTATGAGGCGGAAAATTGGGCACCTCAGATCAACTCGCCATTCCGCTTCTGTGTGTATAAACGCTCGCAGCTTGCCGGCAAAACGGCCCAACATTTGCGGAAAATCTGGCAGTGTAAAAGGGGCTTAAGACAGTTGTTTTGTTGGTGACACTTGAGTTGTAATAGAGCAGAATTTTGTAAGATTACCTTTGTTAAATGTTGTTGTCTCTGGCTTCATATGAGAAGAGAGAAGTCAGCTAGCCTAATTTATACAATGCAAAATGCCATAGGCTTGTGCAAATGTTGTTAGCATGTTTTATTCGGGGGGGAAAATGTGTCCAGTATAAGAGGTCTGTGACGTGTCTGTCAATGCTGCGATTCATAGTAAAGCTGATTTGTGTACTTTTGTTTAAAATTTTCATAATTAAGCCATATTTAATGTGTGTTATGGGTGTGTTTTGAATCAACTAAACTTTACAACACTTCACAGAAACCCCACCACCAACTAGTGTTTTGGAGGTGTAACTGCAGAGTGACACAGACACACCACCGCACAAGTATTAATGCTCACAACGGTGTAGGCCACGTGCGTAGGCTACGGCATGGGGTCTGCTGCACAAGTATAAATCCCCTTCTACATGCTACAGTGGTGGCCTCTTAACCCCTATGGGGGGGTCACAAGGCCTTCTTCATTTTAAGTTGTTTTAGTAAACTTTTTAAAAATACAGACACTTATACAAACCTCAGCCTTTCATTTACTTCTGTGTAGAAAACCAAATAAAATTGTTATTTTTTTAAGTTTAACATGTTGTTCAAGATATAAACTCAAAACATATCTCACAGGATAAAGGGCACGGTGACCTGAACACAATCTATGTTCAGAGCCTTCACTCTCTGCCAAACAGCCTCATCCTCGGCCTATTAAGTATGTATGATTGTTAAAAATTTACAAAATGCATAATACAGACAGAGAATCACATGAAAAGACACTAAAAATATCAGGGAAACTCATCTCTGTTGCAATATTCACAGGAAATAATCTGTTCAAAGTTAATCTAACTCGCTCGTTTTACACAAACGTCTTGCGGGTTTGGCGTTCACTGTTTGGGTTAGTTGCACAGTTTATCAGTTGTTCTGTACTGTTTCTGTACTTGTTGTCGTCGTGCATTAAATATAATATGAAACATTAATAAAATATGTCACTTTGTCAGGGATCGTCAGTTTACTCAAAGATGGAACAGATGTCCCTGAAAGAAGAAGGTTGAAAGTCTGTGCTACAGTGTTCTTTCAAAATAAACTTTGACGGTCACAAGAACTACTTCAGTTTTAGGAAACAAAACTACTGTTGTATAGTATACAGAGAGCTGGACCCAAAAGCATGATATAGCTGTTCAGTTTTAAGTGGATTTATTTCAATAAAGCAAGAAGTGGTGTCTTGGGTTGACACATGAGGAATGAAGGAAAGGCACAGACTATGATAACTACTTGGTTAGGGTTTTAAATAAGTATGTTTGGTATGTAACTTCACTTACTTTAGTAGCAAGTATATCACGATATTAAAAAAAAAAAAGTCTTCTTTTGACATGGGACACAAACAGTTGTTTCCTGGGTGAAAGTCCTGTGACGTGGACTCTCTTGCTCTTTATGCTATGTCATTACCGCGGATGGATTTACACAGGACTTCGGTGAAAGTCTGGTGTGTCTCATACAGATACTAAAAGGGTGCCATGTGTGTTGGTATCACAAACCAAGGAATTTTGACCAAGCTGCTGTATACGATGCCTCGGGGATGAGAACGGTTTTAATATAGAATGTCATTGTTTGTTCCACTACTCTGCTACAGCATCTTAAGACTCCTCATAGCCAGCCACACACATACACAAACAAATTTCTACAAACACACACTCAGAAATGCATGCCATATAGGGGTGAGCTGAGCTGAGACGGATGAGCTGTCTGTCAGACTGCAATGTGAAATTTATGTGCTGCGTGTTTAGATAGATGGTTAAAGCTCAAACCACATGAGAACTACATGGTGAAAAACCCTGCTTCTGTTTTCAGTTTACTTACTGTTCAGTCAGACATCAGACTTTGAACACGAGACAAAATGTGTTTTTAAGGCTTCGACTGTCTGCCTCTCCTCTTCTCTCCAGTTCCTCTCTTTCCTCTCCATTTCAGTCTCAATTTCAAGGTACATTATTGCCCACACTTGAGAGTTTCATCATGCCGCAGCAAAATAAAGTGATTATTTACACTAAACTGCCAACAGTAATGAAAATATTATTTTCCTGTATTGTGCAATTGATAGTAATTATTGATGTATCTACACACAACTTACCATGAAACTGTATAATGGTCATTTTTCTTTTCTCTGCCTCTCATTCCCTCCTCTGCATTGACATGCTTGTTGCTCGAGCCCAACCCCAACCTCCAGGGACGTTTGCTTTCCGCTGCACAAACCCACACACTTGTCAGTTAATGGTAGTTTTACTCTGCAGGAGGCAAAAACAAACATTGGAGCAGAGTATATTCATCTGAGAGAAATCTCTGATATAAAAAGAAATATGAGAACAATAGTAAAACAACCATAAAGAGGTCTTTTATCATTCAAGTGCAAATGCAAGCTCAACCAAGCAACAAGTTTTGGTGTCCAAGGATGAAAGCTCAACCTCGGTGCAGTGCAGCACAATCTTCAAAAGAATATATTGTTCAATACGATATCAGCAGGAGGAGGATTGAGTGGATCCGTTTTAAGCTATTTTTTTTCCTGTACCTTGTGTATATGTTGAAGATGAAAAGCAAGCCTGATATGTTTGGAAAGTTGTAATTTTTGAGACAGGTGCACTATAGAGATAATAATTATGTCAACTTTGGCAATATGTATATTCTCAGAGGTTTCCTATAATTCTTGGAATGTATGTATTGAGTCATGGGTTATTATTCTTTTAAATATTCTTACATTTAACACCCAAAACACACACTGAATATGGCTAAATAGGGAAAATTTTAAACACAATAACTCGCAGCATTCACAGACGAAACACTCTTTTACTGGACACATTTTCCCCACAAATACAACATGCTAATGTTTTTAGCACAAGCCAATGGCAATTTACATTGTATAAATTAGCCTAGTGGCTAGTGCGCTTCTCTCTACCCATATGAAGAAAGAGACAACAGCAACATTTTACAAAGGTAACATTACAATATTCAACTCCATTACAACTCACAAGGTTCACCGACAAAACAACTGTCTTATACTAAACACATTTTCCAAACAAATTTAACATGCTAACGTTATTAGCTCAAGCCTATGGCATTTTACATTATATAAATTAGCCTAGCGAGGAGCGGAGATTTCCTGTACTCATATGAAGCCAGGATAAATCACACAAGACATAAAATGCTATTTTGTGGAGGCTTTTTTTGTCTTCACATTTTTTTTGTTTCTTACCTGTGAAATTAAAGTGAATAAAAGCTTTGTTTCCACTGAGGGAAATGGTGTCGGCTTACAAAAATAGACAGGAGGTCTGCATCGCCATGACGCATAGTTACATTGCTGGGGAGGTGCACATCAGTATGGTGCAGGGTATGCCGTAGGCTCTATGTCGACGCAGAGCCTACGGCGTAGGTATGGCGTCCATTCAACGCAGAAGTATAAATTCCGTCTCAGTCATTTATGTCAATAACAGAACCCCTCCTGAAAATACCCTAGAAAATGAGAAATGAAAGGAATAGCTTAAGCATTCACTTTGAAGATGTCACAAGAACGAAACTATCACTGTACATTTAAAGTGAGTGTTTCGCCCCCCTCAGTTTATATATAGGGCTTCCATTAGATGGGTTGAGTACTCTATGCAATATGCGTCCTTCAGCTCTGTGGGGAGAAACAACCGCACATTGTATTTGCCCTTCGAGGGAATGGGGCTGTTTCACGTTCGCGCCCATTGTGTCATAATACGTCCATGGTTGAAACTCTTCAAGATACATACAAGAGGTTTATGAGATATTGAATAGGTTTATGTATGTGCACCTCACCACCTTTTGCACAGACTACTTGTGTTTGTGCAAAGTGCTCCAGCGTTGTTTGGAGCCATGGGATAACTTAACAGGGCCAGGAGGGCAAAACCTTTCCTTGTGCCTGAAAAAAAATGGCAATCTTCCAGCATCTGCTTTGCACCAGCATGGAAAACAGCCATGTTTGTTATTGTTTTCAAAGCCACTATTTGTGATTGGTCAGTAATTACAGAGTATACATGTTGATATGATCTCTGCTTAAGGCGTTATCAGTCTTTACAGAATGTATTGTTGGTCTAAAGTGTGGTAAGTGTGGTATAGGCCACTTATGGTACAGGCTGTTTGTCTAATTTTTATCTGAGAATCAGTAACATGCCCCAAATACAGACTAATTATTGTCTAGACTCATGTTTCTTATTTGCCACCAGTTGTAGGATTCTTCCAGCAGATTATTCAGCCACCAAAAAATACTGTTAAATTATTACAAATGACGCCATGTCACAGTGCTCTGTTTGTTTGTGTCTTTCCTTTTGTCTGTGTAACACTATGCCCGAGCAATATCGCAAGCCCTCAGACACACACACACAATGCCACACTGCCGGTTCCTGGTCTCGGTCTGTCTCCTTGGCTTTGATGAGGGCCAGAGGTGGCAGGGCACCCCTGGGGAGATCTGAGACCCAGTCACAGTAAGAAGTCTGAGGGCCCCTGGGCTTTGAATGTTGGCCAGTCATGTCCTCTTCAAGCCTTTCACTTTGAATATCATTATTCTTCCTTGACCCAGCTCAGACTAATAGGTTTATTTTGCTTTCAGCATTTGGGCTTATCTATTATTAGTGGTAGCCATAGTTGTAGAGGTGCAGCAGCGATCACGAGGTCTATGGCCTGTTTCTGCTCTGTGTTTACTGCATTTGGCTTTGCTGTTTATTTGAACAACACTGCTACTTTCAAGTCTAACTTAAAGCAGAGCTATGAGGCTTGTCCTTATTTTCTGTCATAAATGTAATGTTAGATGTCGTTAGATGTTCCAAAAAAATGAGCTAAACATAAATTAAAGTAATCCCTTTGAGCAAAAACACCAGGCTTCAGACCGTTCTGGATACTATTTCCAGTGTTTTTTCTACTTTGGGTCCAAGCTGACGTTAGCTTGCAACTAATTTCTTTATATGGTCATCTGCTCCAGGCATGCACACATACACTGCTACATGTAGCTACATGCTAATGTCAGGGAAACATGTAATTTTGGTTGTTGCTGTTGTTAATTCCACCCTGATTCAAGATCTGACTCTTGTTGGAAAAGGTCCAGTTGTGAAGATTTTGGTTTAGAAACTAGCAATGACAATGCAAAGACACCAGTAGCACAGATGCAGAAGACCTGAGAATGCTGTCCAATCAGAGCACACAGGGCTTTTTCAGGAAGGGAGCTTAAAGAGACAGGTGCTAGAATGAAGTGTCTCAGACAGAGGATGAATTTAGGTGTTCCAGCACAGACAGTGTAGGAGACAGTGTTTATTATTTGTTTAGGCTGTACATGTAAAACACAAGTATGAACCTGAAAATTAGCCTTTAATGTTTTAGCAATTTAGCGGCATGACTATGGATGGCAACTTTGGTCGGTTGGTAGTTCAAGGCTTTCAAAACTAAAAGACATTTGCATCAGCCTAAGCTGCATTATGCTTTTAGTGCTAATTAATAAATGTTAGCATGCTAATGTGCTAATTTAAGATGGTTACATTGGCCTGTTTAATATCAGCATGTTAACATTGTCAGTGTGAGCTTGTTAGCATGCTGATGTAACCATTTAGCTAAAAGCACCGCTGTGCCTAAGTACAGCCTCACTGAGCCGCCAGCATGGCTGTAGACTTTTAGTCTTGTTAATTTGCATACTCCATGGAGCGAGAGTGATTTAAAAACAGAACAAGATGAGAAAATAGCTCACATGCAAGCCATTACAGTCTTGTGAGATGATGTCATTTTAAAATACGTCATGTTGGTCATAGTGTAGGACAGACGAGGCCTTGCTCTCCGCTGTAGTATGTTTGCGTCACTGTCTGTATGTGTGCGTGCACATGTAAGCCAGCAGTGTTCGAAACTTGGAGGCTAAGATGTAACAGCTGGAGCCTGGCTAATGACTGGCCTTTTTGTTTTGAGTGGACAGATGGACGGGTGGAAAAGCATGTCTCTGATGTCACTCACTCTCCTTCATGCCCCACTGACCTCTTATCACTCACTCGCTCACTCGCTGGCTCCCTCTTTTTGACATCCATCTGCCTGTAGAGCTTTGATAACATTTTTTTCCAATTGTGAGGACTGTGTAATACAAGAAAAAGGCCACACACACATGCACACACATTTACACACCTCCTCCCGGCTAATATATAGGCATAGCAGACTGAAGGAGAGACGAAAGTCACTCACACATCCTCATGTACACAGGCAAATACACACTGCCCATAATAAGAGGATGTCAACCCGATTGTATGGAAGATACTTCAAAGGACTCCAAAGATGAATGGCTCCTGCATAGGTTTGCCCCGACAGATAAGGAAAGGAGGCAATAAGACAGTGAAAGAGAAAAGCTTAAATCCTGACTTCTCCTTCATTGGCATATTCTTTATTCTGTCCAGTCAGAGTGATTGCTTTGTAACAAATGGAAATGGGAAAATACAAGAGAAGTGTGAGTTAGAAAACCAATCTACAACAAGGGATGACTTTGGAACTTAGACGGGGAAGAGAGGCTTTTTTTTTCTTGCTTTAAAAAAGTAACATATTCTTTAATGGGATTTCCAAAGCAATCTTTATTGTACAATAGCTTTCTGGATGTGGAAGAAAATTATCCATCTTTTCTTTTGTCCTCTCCGAGGGGGTCAGGTGACTGTTGGTTCTATTTGTCAAGCAAAACACATCTGTCTGTACACTGAACTTTTTACGTCTACAAAACACATTCATTATTAATGTAGCCTGATGATCCGGTGATGGATTGGAGCTATAATGCTGTTCCCAGAACACTTTGTCGCTGTTATTTATCAAAACAACCTGCAGTTCTTTCTCCCTCTCTCTCTTCTTTTCTTCCTCAATTTTCTCCTTCCTCCTGTTCCTCCTTAGGTGATTTTCCCTCCCTCGCTGTACTGAAAGTTAAGTCTCATTTCTCATTACATTGAGCTCAGCTCCAGTTGGCGACAGGGTTTAGATGTGCAGCACTAAGTCACAGCGGAGCGCTGCGAGTTCAGCCAGCCGCACCGACCATTGATTATGTCTCTCGAGTGTTGAAGAACCAAGCTTCATTTTAACATTTCAGACATTCCTTTTCTCAGATAGGGAAAAGGCTCTGCTGTCAAAATTCAGCCTGTCCTCATTCGCGCAGTTGCTCCGAATTTACACAACCCTAGTCGCCATTTTGCCATTTCTGTTACACCAGGCAGCACAGCGTTGTCACCACTTGAGTCTGGCTAAGTCTGTTTTGCTCAGGCTGAAGATGCCTATGTACTTCACTCTCATTCTATATTCATGAAGGGGAAAGAGTCAGTCAGTGCAACTTGTAAGGTGGTAAGGTGTTGCTGAGACTTAAGTGCTATATTCAAGGTTTGAAAACAGGCTTGTAACTGGGATAAGTAGGTCCCTAATTGAAGATGTTGCTGTTGGGAAAATAATAAGAGAGGTGGAGGCTGCAAGAGGCCAATGAATTATGATTCTGATGTTGATCAGACGTGAAACGTTATCTCTTCACATTAGCCTGCCAGGGTTACTCTCTGTGGCACCAGATACAGATAGTCCTCTCTCAGCTCAACTATCAACACCCCTATGTGTGTTGATAGTTGAGCTGTGTGTGTGTGCGTGTGTGTGTGTGTGTGTGCGTGCATAGACAATAAACAGGTGAGAGCTTGCAGAGTGCATGCGCCACTGTTAACACACTGGCCTACCCTCTGACACACAGTTCAATGGGTTTCCTCTCGCTGTAGATTGATAGTCGTGGCGGTGTGCGGAGAGGCTGAACAGATTGCCGTGGTAACCGCGTCTGTCAGATCAGCCAATACGGTGAGTTTATCAGGTGGAGATTGACTCTGGCCAGGGGTCTCGTACATTGGAGTCCTGCGCTGCAGCCTCCACTAAAATGGCCCAGAGGCATGGCCTAATGGACGTGACGTCAATACGGAGAGGGAGGAGGGCTGCCATTAAAAAGAGCATCAGGGCAATAAAAGTGCCCACTTGTGTGTGCACGTGTATCTTCATGTGTGGGTGTATGAGGGCAGATAGATGCTGTAAATGCAGAACCAGGGAATTCTGCATGAACACTGTATGCAAATTGGATACACGCAGATAGTTTGTTGAGAAGTATTTTTGAGTTTATTGCTTAAAGAAAGTCTCAGTTAAGCACCAGAGAGGGAAAGAAAATATAGTGAGAACATCAGTATGTGCTGTGTGTACCTCTGGCAGGTGTCTGTGGGCTGAAAGAGGATCCACACATGAGTATGAATAATAAAACAGACACAGGGGTGCCTCTCTCACACATGCATAAATGCAAACGCACATGCACACACTTTTTTCCACTCCACCGCTGGATGAACAATACTTTAAGAATGTGGTCTGCATGGAGTCCTCCGAGGGAACGGGAAAGTGGTAATGAGGGTTGATGGATGGTACTGATGGGGCTAAATTTGCAACACTGCAGAGAGCCGCGGAGGTAGAAAGTGTGTTCGAAACACTCAACACCCAATGCTGCATCAGTGCGTGAGTGAGTGTGTTTGTGTGTGTGTGATGTCTATGAGGAAGGCATACCATGTGTTTGTGTGGGAGAGTTGTGGGGGCTACTCTTTGGAAGTGGAGAGCGCTAATGAATCCAACTTACCCAGCATCCCCAGCTGCCTAGCGACCTCGCCTCTCAATCACTCTCAATGGGCACCTCTTATTTATAGAGCCATTATTTTTAGCCCTCTATAATTTCAGCCCCTCTGCCTCTGTAAGAATTGCAGAAAGAACATTGGGAAGAGAAGATGGAGACAGAAAATAGGAGAGAGACAGCCTGAAAAGATCCATCCATTGAATCAAGTTTATACTTATAAAAGATTTTTTTTTTCTCATAGTTTTGACCTCATTCTCAGCAGTTATGAAAACATCTTACTCACCACGTTAATTGCCGAGACCTTGAAATGTAGCACAAGAGTCTGGGGGCAGAGACTTGAAAGGTCAAACAGGTTGTAGACTCTAAGTTTAGCTATACTATCTTAAATGCTTATTTGGATGTCAGCTTACCCAAAATGTAGCTTATAAAATGTTACTGCATGAAAAACAGTTCTGAAGAGATGCTAATGTGCTCACAATGATAATGCAAACATGCTGGTGTTAAGAGGCTAACCTGTACCTGGTTTGCCATCATAGCCTATCAAGTTAGCATGCTACCATTTGCTAATTAGCAGTTAACACAAGCTGAATTTGATGCAGATCTACTGAATGTTTTGCAGGTATTTGGTCAAAAACCACATTATTGAACAAATTAAAAATTTGGTCTGCAAAATGTAACGGACATCTACGTGCAACAAATTTTGTAATATTTTTGTTAACATTTATTTTGGCTTCCTCTTTGGTTTGTTTATAACCGGTCTGATCATCTGATGGCTAGTGTTTCTTGCCTTCTTCGACTTTGTCCTTGCAATAAGTTATAAGATTCAGTGTGGGGAAAAAAAACTACACACTGATCTATTGTTTGTTTGCTTGGTGACTTCCTCCACTCCCTGTCATTATTAAAGCTGAGGAAGGCAGTTTGATTAAGGTGTCGCTGGGCAAAAATTAAAATCATAGCCTTTGAGCATATTGTAATTCAAGTGAACTGAGAGAACACTAGACTTCTGCACCTCCACTTGGCTCTCTTTTCAGGCTTTAGAAAATTTAGCACATCATGGGAGACTTTGCGTGTGCATGTTCCTTTCGGCGAAACCCTGATTTAATGGCAAAAAAATTCTGCAAAAAAGTTGCTTTTCCAGCATTGGCAACAACCACCTATACTGCAAAGCAACCACAAAAACAGAAAGTGGAAGAGAATCTAGAAAAGACTCTGGCAACAAACGCAATAAAATATTGGGGAAGCATTCCAGAGATGGAGAGAAATTGTTGCTAATAGTTTGGTCTTCTGCTAATCCTAGCCAAAGACTCATAATTGCAGCTTCGAGGTCACATTTATGCAGCTAACGTTAGCTAAGGCCTGGAATTATAGTGTGTCCTATGCCTCACTCTCCGCCACCATTAACCACTTTGCCTAGTGGATAGCGGGCAGCTGCTCTATAGACGGACCCCATGTCAGTGGCTGCAGCAACCTGTATCCAGCCAGCTCTGGGGGATGGGACCACTCCAACTTTCCACCAGATCAGCAAACTTTCTGTTGCTGCCATTACACAGGTTAGACCCGGCACTGCTGCTGGCCGCCAGCCCGTTGTGACACCTAAAACTGGGGCTTTCATTTGCCATATTCAAGCCACTGACTGTAGGTCTGTTTCCAGAGCTGCTGGCCAATCTCCTGCTGAAGTGGAGTGAGGAGTGAGGTGAAGGGACCACTGGGTGCTACCTTGCTAATTCTTGTCTCATTTGTGGTCTGATAAACAGAGAGAGAGAGAGAGAGAGAGAGAGAGAGAGAGAGAGAGAGAGAGAGCAGGACAAGTAGGGGCTGAGCACAGCTCTATGATGAAATAGGATTAAAAAATTAAGTAATGTATGGAAAACACTGGGTTACTCAATGTATACCTGTGGTTGTCCGGTGGGCTTAGGACAGAGAGGGGAGAGCTGCAGGAGGAAGGTGTATTGTCCAGAAAACTGCCTACCCCAGCTTTCAGGCACATGCAAATTGAGGTACCCGTCAAGGTAACACCGTGTCATCCTCGGGAGCCATTTATGATTTCTCTTCGTCTCGTGAATGATGATCCGCCTCCCTGAATGTAAATTTCACCACAAGGTTGAAACCCGTCCACTTCCCTTTGATCTGTGCTGTGAAATCTAAGCTCCCCGAGGTGGTTCTTATTTGGTCCCAACTGCTTGTTCTTGAGGCAGGAAATCATTGGCCAGAGAGAGAACAACAGCGTCGGCCAAACACGGGCTCCCAATACACAGATGAGAAAAGAGAGGCAGATTTAATGGTTCAGCAGAATGGGCACACATAGTGAGAGGAGAGGCGGAGGGGGGGCACACAGAGAAAAATGGATGTGGACTAACTCACTACGAGACAATCAAGTGAAACGAGAGAGTGAGTGCTGGAAGATGGTCATTTATTCAGTCTTGAAAGCCTCCGAGCATTGGCACTGCACAAATCAAGTCCATGAAATCAATCTTCATCGAAGGCAACTGTGAGAAAATGTTATGTAACTGGTACATAGCAAAGGGTCAGACTTCACCCACAGAAATGTAGGCTTGTGTGTATGCATGCTCTACATCTGTGCTTATGGCCTCCTGTCTGTTTTCTAACCCCTCCGACTTGGACGGGACCATGCTCCAGGCAGAACCAGAGGAAAAGAAGAATAGACTTGGCAGGCCTTGAGTTGGCCATCTGTTCGTGTGGATGTGGTCAGTCTGAATTAGGCCCCTCTGTCTGTCCCACACACATAGACACACACAGATACACTATCCCATCCTCTTTCTAACTGGCTTTCTCGTGTACTGTATTTCATCAAGCCTCTTACACGCACTGGCACAGTACATCTGGCTGTCCAGTCTGTTGTGTCCCGTGGCCATGTGTCTGGACTTCTGTTCAGAGGGTCTGTGGTTTCAGGGAGAAAAAAAGGGAGGGTTGGGTGGGGGTGCTGGTAGTGGGGAGGGTTCATATCGATTCATACCCGCTAGCAACGCGCCAAGAAGCTGCTTTCATAATCCTCCCTCTTAAATAATTCACCACTCGCCCTCAAAATTTCATCAGCACCTACATATAGAGAACAATATCCCCCTCAGCAGCAGCAGCAGCGTTGTGAAGAATGTGTTCATATGAGAGGGAGAGGATGACGAGGCAGCACACAGTTGAGGAGGTGGAAGAAAGGGAGGTGATGATACCTTTGTCCAAAGATCAACTATTACAGACCACTTATGCTGGGACAACACATGCATGTGTAGATCTACAGACATGACAGTATACCAGCTCCATGCCTGGGGGGATGTGAGACAGTGGTTTGACACTTCATCTGACTTGACAGGCAGATTTAACATGGTCATACAGACCTGCTGGCAGCAGACGCATAGAAATGCACAGTCTTAATTGTCTCATCACTCCTGTCATCTCTTGCCAGTCATGAGTAAGTCTCAAGTCTTTGCAGTGAGGTCCTAAGTCAAGTCCCAAGTCCTAAACCTTTAGTCCTGAACATGTCGGAAGCACTTTTAACCAAATGTAATGCCATTTTAACAACAGAGTAATAATATATTACATTTACAAAAATCATGAATGCTTTTTAAAATGTGTATTTATTTGTTAAAACAAGCTTTTTTTAGCTTGAAGGTAACGTTAGCTAAGCATTAGCTTGCTAACTATGTTAATTTTGGTCTCGACTTATAATTCTTTGTGCAACTTCAAATGTTGAGCAAGGCCGGAAGTTGTTGCATTTTCATCTATAATTTCAAACCTGCACGTTTTTCATACTGTTACTCATTTTTTGTTGACCACCGCATAGTTTTTGAATGTAAAGGAAATGGTCTTTGGTATCATTTTTTCCAACTGGCGCTCAGTAATGTAAAGTTAGTTTTCATGGTTCTCTCCTCAAACTTTATTGAATGCTGTAGGATTGGTTCAGACAAAGTGGATCATCTGTGGAAGCATCGACTTGCTGTTAATAAATAGTGTTAGTTAACACAGGATATGAAGGGAAGTGAATTAATTTGTGGCACAAATAATGTACATTTTAATGTTTGGCTTTGGGGAAGGTATCAGGTATTTTCAAGTCAAAGGGCTCAAGTCAAAGTAAGGGCACACGCAGTGGTGACGTGGAGGGTATACGTAGGTATGCAGGGTATACCCACCTAAAAAGCCGTTGAAACGTATAGGAGAATATAGCTACTTCCTCTTTGTTAACCTGCCCTCCTACCTAGAAGTACCCCAGCCTCATCAACTACCACTGCACTACTGGGCACAAGTCATTAGAGTCATGTGACTCAGATTCACTTGCTGTTTTGTGTTAGTTTCTCTTGAAAAGAGTTCCACAGCGATCACAGTGTCCTTTTTCAAGTCCTCATCCAGTGCAGGTTTAATTTAATCACCTCTATTAAGCCTGAGGTGAAGTACAAAAAAACAAAAGCAGGCCACTGTTGTCCATTTTCCTGTAAAAAGCCAGGGAAATCCCTCCAGCCAGCTTTGCAGCAGGAAGCAGTAAGCCATTAGCCCAGTGCCATATATAACACACAAAACAGGCTACTGTTGTCGCGACTGCCTCGTCATGTTAACCCACATACCACTAAGTCCTTTCTCCGAGATTCTCCTGAGTCCTGGTTTATTTAGCTGGTGCCAGCAGACACCGCCCTTGATCCGCTACAATAAAGAGATGGCACTGTCCAAATATGACACCCGAACACAGCATCAAGAAGCATCTCAGAGCTGGCCATGAAGGAGTTTCACCAGCGTTATCAAAAGCAGACATTTGATCTCATATCCTGAAGGCAGTCTTGGCATGAGTGAAAGAAAGGAAGAAGGAAGGAAGGATAAATAAAGCCAGATAAAGGTATTTGTTCTGTTCCACAATGATGAATGATCTGGCAGCTTAAATAAACCCACAGGCAAAGTGCCATCGGACTAGTCCAGTTACTGAAAGCTTCATCAACAATCTTTCTTTTTTTTTAATTGGGTGGTTTTTTTACTGACCACAACCCCTTTCATTATGATTTCCCAGTTTGCTTTACACATACACACACCAGCGAGCAGTAATGTAACAGGCTATTATTGTATTTTCAGTCATTAGCAATCATTAAACAGCTTGAGGTTTTAGAGTAATTCAACAAGGATCCGACTGGGGCTGTGAGAGACTTTGGCATGGCTGTTAATATTTGTGCACAGCTTACACTTTCACACAGTCATCAATAGTTCTTGCTGATGGCAAGCTTGAGACATTTAAAGGGGACCTATGAAGCTCATTTCAGGTGGGCTTCTACTATGATAAGTTTATATGCTTTAGTGGGCAAAAAACACATTTCCTTATACTGTCAGTGTTTGAACAGCTGTATTCACAACACATTTTCACTCCAACTTCGTCACATATTGACGTTTGGTCATGGACTTTCCACATCCTGATATGACGTGAAAGGTACCCTGGGTGCAGTGGTTGTTGACGTTCTGGGATGCCATGTTAAGCTCTGCCTGTTACATGTGTGGCGATATGGGGAGGGGGTGCGGTATAAGAGGGTCTTCAGTCAATCTGGTTAAATTGTACACTTCAACTATATTGTTGCCAACAATGCCACCGGGGGAATTTCGCCCCAGGAATTACTTTTACACCAAGTGCACCTTAAGACACACAAGTTCGTTTTACTCAAGGCAGATATGACACGATTCCTTGTTTTTAAAAAGGCATATGCTTTATTACAAAAAGACAATTTAAAACAATAAAACACCAGTCACCCAGGGGCAAATAAATGGGGGACTAAACTAGGGCTGAGGCTTACCGGGGTGAAGGGGCTATTGATGGTGTGGAGAAACCCCAACCAAAAATATAAGCACCCAGACACTCGTGACAGTCACACACGCACACAGTGAGGAGACCCAGAACCCAGGGGAGCACAGCACACGAAAAAGGGGGGGGAACCCCGCCACCAGGTCACCACCACCACCACCGGACCTCAGCAACTAAAAGGGAAACAAAGGGGAAATTAGTGGGGTCACACCAACACAATTCAATAAACAGAAATATCCTAAACAAAACAGGCCATTGGCAGGCAATATAAATCATAAACTAAACAAAAATACAAACTGCCAACCGCCAAATAAAGAAAAGACAAATACTGAAAAAAAGAATTAATCCTCTGCCCAAACAGAATATCGAAGCCAAAGAAATTATGGAAATCAGACAAACAGGCAGAGGGAACTGAATACAGTAACCCAGAAAACAAAACCAATCCACCACAAAAAGGGTTTAACCCCACTCCTCAGTCGAACTTCGTTAAAATTGAGTTAATTAAATGGTCAGTAAAACGGAATACCAAGGCGTACAACGCAGGCAGGTCAACCAAAACGAGTAGACAAACAGGTCAGGGCAGGGATTGCCCCTTTTATAGGTGGGTGCGCCTCCGGTGGTTGGCTGTGCCATTGCCAATTAGGCATGGCAACCCACAGGTCTCTGTACTGCCACATTCTATCCCTCCTCCTTGCATCGTCGCCCCGACGATGGACCAATCAATACCAGCATTGGTTGCTAACTCCACGGTCTAAACAAAGCAGCAACTGTATTTGACACAGCCATAGGAGGAGCAGCAGCCTCCTGTCTAACTGGCTGTGGGAGATGGTGGGGATTAGGATGGTGGCCAGCAGTGGACCTTGCAGTCCTGCGCAGGACAACACCACTGGGCCCAGCATGGCTGGCTGGAGGGGTGGCTGGAGACACTGATGTCTCAGATAGTGGCGCTGTCAAAGAGCCACACTCCGGAGTGTCTCGGTCAGATGGTGACACCAGTGCTGGGAGTGTAGGCAGGGTCACCGCAGTTGGTCGAGTAGAGGGCATGACAGGTGGGGGCGCAGGGGTCTCTTGCCTCAGAACCAGCAAATCACAGTCCGAGCACCCATCCTCAGACAGTGACCCTCCGGCCGGTGGTGGAGTCTGGACGGAGGCGGAAACAGGGGGATTCACACCGACCACAGCCCTCAGCATTGAATGATGGACCTGCTTGACCTTGCTCTGATCGTCCGCCTGCACAATGGTGTATACAGAGCCACCTCCCCTAGGAGCCTTCAACACCTGGTACCTTACAGAGCTCCACCGGTCCCGGATCTTATGGGGACCTCTGGCACCGAAATCACGCAAGTACACCAACTCACCCTCACTCAAGGGCACATCTTTCACCTGCTGGTCATGGTTTCTCTTTCTGCGATCAGCTGCCTGTTGCAAGTGTCCTCTGGCCCCATCAAAGGCCACCTGCAAACGAGCCTGATGCTCTTGAACCTACTCATGAACAGTTCCACTCACCGGACTCTCGACTCTACCCAACAGAAAGTCCACTGGGAGCCTCGGTTCCTGGCCGAACATCAGGAGGAAGGGGGACTCTCCAGTGGTCTGATGGGGAGTGGTGTTGTAACAGTAAAGAACCTGAGGCAAACACGAGTTCCAGTCCCTTTTCCGGGACACGGGCAAAGTGCGCAGCAAGTTGTGGAGGGTGCGGTTAAATCGCTCACACTGACCATTGCCAGCGGGGTGGTATGGAGTAGTGCGCGATTTAACGATGCCATACAAGCTGCAAAGTTGTTGTATCAATGCGCTCTCAAAGTTACGACCCTGATCAGAGTGTAACCACACACATGCATTACACTTTCACACAGTCATCAATAGTTCTTGCTGATGGCAAACTCAAGACATTTAAAGGGGACCTATGAAGCTCATTTCAGGTGGGCTTCTACTATAATAAGTGCTTTAGTGGGCAAAAAACACATTTCCTTATACTGTCAGTGTTTGAACACCTGTATTCACAACACATTTTCACTCCAACCTCGTCACATATTGACGTTTGGTCATGAACTTTCCACATCCTGATATGACGTGAAAGGTTCCCTGGGTGCAGTGGTTGTTGACGTTCTGGGATGCCATGTTAAGCTCTGCCTGTTACATGCATTGTCTTCTTTCAAGATATACTTCAGTTCTCACAGGAAATTTACTGTTTACATACAGTCTCTTTCAAAATAAATGCACTATGTTGGTACAAGCAAATGTATTTATTTTTTTCCTTCAACAACTAACACATGGTTGGGTTTAGGCAATAAAAACACATGGTTGGATTTAGGAAAAGAGAACAAGGTATGGCTTTTTAATCTTACGGGATGCGAATGCTGCTCCTGGGTGAAAGTTGGTGTTTGTTGAACCCATCCACCACCCCTCCCACCTGCCTTACTCAAACTTTTGCCGCCTTAACTTTCATTCTTGTCCTGCCACGTTTCCCCCTGATGCCACCAAGTGCTATTAAACTATAGCAGCCACCGTCTGCGTATTGTTCTGACGTTAAAGGATGTTTTTTCGTCATTGTCTGACGCCGCAAGTCACTGCCCAAGCGCGGCTCTTGTTTGTTGCCTGTCTCTTTAAGCCCCCCTCCTGAAAAGTCCAGTCCACTCTGATTGGTCATTGCTTATGAGGTCTTCCAAATCTGTTCTCTCAGCATTTCTGCACCACTCTGTACCATCATTGCTGCAGGGGTAATGACTGTAACAGAGAGTAGCAGCACACTCTACTATCCGCAATCGGGGCGAAATTAGCAACACTGGCAACCAAGTTTCTATATTTTGTTTCTGACATTAGCATGTAGCTACATGTATTTGCGCGTCAAGATTACATACAAAGTCAATGCAAAGACGCGATGAACGCGATGGACGCGATAGAGGCGTCTAGCGCGGTGCGATAGACGCGAAATTCGCGTCCAATGCCTCATCGCTTGAGTTAAAAATATTGAACTTTTGAGGCGAATTCGCATGACACTGTGCCGCGAAAGCCAATCAGCGTTGAGATTCTCCCGATGTCACTGCCGTGTGTCAACAACGTCCAGTTGTTGACACAGCAATAAACTACTACTCACCGGAGACAGATGGACAGACGCTCCGCAGCTGAAATGGAGCGCCTGTAGTTGGTGTCCTGCCGGGAGATCCTGGCGCCAACCCTCGCCAACAGGTCCTCAAACTGGGCCCCAGTCAGCCTGAAGTACCGCTGAAAGCGGCTATCATCCAGACGGAGTTCCTGGAGGAGGTGGTGAAACTCGCCGAGCTGGATGCGCTTCTGCAGGATAGGGTGAACCCAAAAACGACGGCGTTTGGCCCTCCGACGCATCTGGGACTTCCAGAGCAGGTACAAAGCAGCGATGGTGGTTATCTCAGCCATGGTCGTCAGTGGCTACCCGGAGCTATATGATACTACGTGTCTACTCTACAGAGACCGCAACAAAAAGGAGCAGGCTTGGGTGAAAGACGCCGAGGAGACTGGTCTACTTGGTAAGTTCTGTAAATATGTGTCTTTAATTAGTTTGCAGAATGGTTGTACTATGAACGTTAGCACTAGCTTAGCTCCAGTTAGCACAGCCAGCTTCCCCGCTACTCGCGCGAATGACGCGATAACGCGAATTGACAAAATGGTCAGGCGTCCAAACTCGCGCATTACGGGCGGCGCGTTTTGAGCCATTAAATCGCGTTCATCGCGTTTGGTGGGAACACAGCATAACAGAGTCTGGGGCCCTTTCTATAGTGAAAAATAACTAATAAATGCTTCTAAACCAAAATCATCACAACCAGACATGCCTCAGCAGAAATTATCTGAAACTGGGGAGCAATTAATAACATCTCCAACTAAATGTACTTGTTTTCATGAAGCTAGCATGTAGCTACATGTAGCAGTGTAGGCTACGTAATTTAAACACTTGCAGTAGTGTGCCTGGAGCGGATGGCCATATAAAGAAATCTTTCATGAGCTGATGTCAGCTTGTTGCAAAAGTAGAAAAAAGGGTGGAAACAGTTTGGAAACAGGAACCATGTATATGACAGAAAGTAAGTATATGTCAGAAACACTAGTTCTGACAGAAAAACAGGACTTAATAGTATGACTCAACACAGAGTTTAGAAGGTGAAAGTCTTTACTTGAAAGCAGGGTTTGGTACACAAGTAAGCAGTCCAGCAGCAGGCAAAAGCACTTGAAAATGGTTGGCAAAGGTCTGAGTCTAAGAAACAGACGAATGGTCAGAAGAGTATAAAAGGTTAACATAAGTACTTTCGGGCTGGAATGCTCATTGAAAGACGAACTGGCACAGACAAATGAGAGCACACAGACTAAATACACGAGGGAGAAAGGTGATAACGGGGGCGAGGAGACAGCCAAGCTGATAAGAAACAGGTGAGACACATCAGGGCGAGGCAGACAATCACGCAGGCAGGAAAACACACAAAGACAGGAAGGAAACCAGATGGGACACATAAGGTGAGTATGACAAAATATAAAATGAAACACGATTAACTGAAAAAATGCAACAACGAAAAAAAACAAGACAAACAAACCTAGAAAACTATAACAAATTATAGTAGAACATGTGAAAGCAAACAAACCAAAATGACATAACCAAATAGTCTTTAACAAAAAGTCTGAAGGCCCCTGAACACAGAGCAGTATAATGACAGTAAAAGTAATAGGTCCCCCTTAGGGAGGTAGATACAGCATGGATTTGCTTTGGTTTCCCTAATGTCAACCTTGTAGCATGATTTCCCTGTTGCAATGCATATAGAAAGCATTTGAATAGCTGTTACACATTTGCATTGCATTGCTTTATTTATATGCCAATAGTCAGTGTTTAACTGGGGCAGAGCTTGTGAGCTAGTTATATATCTGCCTGGGGATATATTTGTCAAAAGTAATGTTATTCCTTAAGGGCAGTAAATCCGTACCACCAAGAACTGGTTGGCTGATGGTTGTAGCTCTTTTCTCTAACAGTAATAACTCACCTCCCATTTATGCAAGTAATCTAATCTAATCAGGGAAACAAAGTGTCCCTGTTGTCTTTAGAGGATAAGAATTTTCACAGTCGTCTTTATCTTAAAAGGCTAGCTTGGTCTAAAAATGAACAAATAATTTGTGCAAATACAGCAACGACTTCTATTTTAATTCAAAACTAAAAAACAACCAATACTAAATACACTGTGTATTAAAGGAAATATAGCCCTAGTTTGAGGTGTTATCTGGATGTTAAATGTTATCCTTCTGGACAGCGACTGTTATCCAGCCAATTCTTGCCATGCTCCGCATCCCGCTAACTCCATGAGGCTAAATTTAGGCCATTTACCTGTGTCATGCTGAGACATCCAGGTGAACGTTGTGAGAGGGGAAATGAAATCTGTGTGATGAAAATATCTTTGGCTCCCACAGCCTCCTCTGCTCCCAACTGTCCTTGACTATCCACGGGGGATCCAGCAGGCTGAAATGCTAAAACACCCCCACCCCCCACCCCCTGCTAAACTGTTCAAAACACAGATGACTGTCAGCTCTCATGGTGGAGGGATGTCTTGCTCCCCCGCAGTTGACACAGTGAAAAAATGTAGGAGATGTACGAACCAAGACAAAGATACAGTATGTTACAGTGTTATTGCAGTTTTTTTCCCCATTTTATTTTTCCATCTTTAACCTGATATATGAAGCACAGAATGGTCCTGCTACTGTAATGACACGATACAGGAGAAAAGAAGTCAGTAAGAAAGTGGCAAAGTATACTTAATACCTAGTTAATCTCAAGTGCTGTGCCGATAATACTGAGGCACAGGAGAGGAAAATTGCTGGAAATGAGTAATTCCTTTTTGTATATTTTTAGTCTTACTTTCTACATGCTAAATATACTTTTTCTTTGCCAGCCTACATTTATCTGATGGCTGTAGATTTTTTTACATGCAAAAAACCTAATATATGTAATACTTGGTTTAAGAGTGAAGTAGTTGATCTACCAACCATGAAAAAGAAATAGTTGGTCATTTTGGGAAGTATGCTTATTCGCTTTCTTGCAGGGAGTTTGATGAGAAGCTCGATAACCACTCTCGTAACACTGATCTGACCCCAACTGTCTCTGTCACAAGGTATGTTGCATAACATTATGGTGAGGCTCCAAAATGAGCCAAAACATGACTTATTAATTCAACTATAGACTAAGAGGAACCTCCGCATGTGAATGCATTGTCTTAAAGTTACAGTGGATAAAGAAACAGACAGAGAGACAGATAGCTTCAGACGATGGAGAGGTGAATAGTGCCCGCACTACACTGTATGTACTGTCTGAAAACCCATTTAATGCTCTGATAAACTGATGTTAACATACAGTGGTGGAAGAAGTACTAAGATCGTTTTAGCCATACTAGTGTAGAAATACCCTGTTACAAGTAAAAGTCCTGCATTCAAAATAGAATTCATGTAAAAATACACAATATACCTAAATTTCCAAAAGTAAAAGTACCCATTATGTAGAACAGCCCATTCAAGAATAGTATATACTAGTCCATACTGAGTACAGCATATCATACCATGACTTAGTCATACCAAAAATTAGAAAAAACCCCAACAACATTGGGCCACAGGGGGAGCCACAGTGATTGGTTGCATTTTAGCCATTTTTAAGCATTTTTGTGTTGTTATAGCGCCACCCAGTTGCCAATTAGAGTTAAATTTCTCCAGTCACCTTGAGGCGTCCTGTTCTACATATCTACCAAGTTTAGTAAAAAAGAATATGGCAGTTAGGCCTAGATAAGAAATTAGCTCTCTAGCGCCCCCATTTTGTTTGATGGGGTCAATAATGGAGGGGTCCCCTCAGATTATGTGTGGTCATATGCCTACAAAGTTACGTGGTGATCTGTGAAACCCTTGAGATGTTATACACCTTTATGTGATGAGCCACGCCCTCCGCAATATTCATTGCCTTATAGAAGCTCAGTTTTAGTAAGTTTTCCANCATCCTCCCATGACCCTCTACCACTGTGCCAAATTTCACATGATTGACCAAGTCAGTGAGGAGAAAAGCGTGGAACAGAGACACAGACAGAGTTTTCGTCATTATATAGTAAGATTATGTTATTGGATTAACTATTGCGTTGCTGTGTACATCTGCAGCACATAGAGGTGAAGCTCATTTTGATTACTTTATATCCTGCTGTGTAATCTATAATAACATATCATGATTTATTTGTAGATTTGTATTTTTCTATTAACAATCTGAATCTCCAAAGTTACCAAAGCTGCCAAATGTGCAGTAAAAAAGTAGATTATTTGCCTCTGAAATGTAGAGTAGTAGAAGTTTAAACTAGCATGAAATAGGAAATACTCAAGTTAAGTACAAGTACCTCAAAATTGTACTTAAGTAGAACTATAGTAGTTGAATAGATGTACTTACTTACTTTGAGGTACACATTGTTTAATCATGAAGACATGTATATTAAATATAAATAAGGTGCCAGCTTGTTTATTCAAAAAAAAATTCCAAGGGTACGATCCACCCAGACCCCCCTACAGAGGTCTAGGCTAAGCACTGACTGTCTTTAAACCCTAGAAACACCCCTGCTAAGCTCCCACCATGTGTAAGCTGCATAGTTAAATCCTAATGGTGAATGGATTCCAAATGTGCACGTGATTAAGCACGCGTGCATGTACGGGTGATTAAACCCATGGCAACAAACTCTTAACTCCAGCCAGATACCCAAAGTTGGCAACCCTGCTCATATCTGTCTGTTAGATATGAAACTACAGCCAGCAGCCAGTTAGCTTAGCTTAGCACTAAGACTGGACACAGAGAAAAACAGCTGGCCCGGCTGTTTTTAAACTTTTATTGTGTGTGTGTGTGTGTGTGTGTGTGTGTGTTACACTCACTACAGGTCTCTTGCATAAAAAATGACAGGAAATGAGGTAAGGGAGGTCTTTTTATTGCAGAATTTTGACTTATAATCTACGTTCTCTCACCTCACCCTTCTCAGGATTGGTGCCCCAGCTATGACTTACAGGGTAGGGTTTAAGTTCCAGTGTCACACCAGTGTACACTGCAATCAATACATCCTGCACTTGCTAACACATTTCCAAAGTTTCCACATGTGATTGTCTTCACTACAAACAGTCAACCACGGCACCTTCAGCCTGCCCTGACCGTCTGACTGGGTGTAACCTGAGCTAATTGGTAATTAGTGGGGAAGCAGGCAGATAAAAACAAACAAACATTAAAGAGAGAAAACTAGTCCGCCCCAACGGCAATACCCACATATTTCTTTGCCAGTTACCAGCTCATGTGCCAGGGCAGACTAGACAAAGAAAAAGACCAAACCAAACAAAACCAAACAGCATAAACGCTCCCACAGCAAGAGCAGCTAATGAACCACTGATGCTCTGGTACATCAATCTACTTTCCTACCGACTACCAGCCGCCTTCAACTCAGCAGGGAAGCAGGCCAGTTTGTCTGCATCTCTCTGCCCCAGTCTTCCCAACACGCCAGCGTGGGATGAGTTGTGCACCTGTCTCATCCCACCAGCCTGAACATCGCAGCCTCCGTTCTTTCTCCTCCTTATATTAAAGATGTCACCACTTAGTGCACTTCCTTTTTTCCTCCATGCCACCTGCCACATTTGGGACGGTTAAAACAAACTATATCAGAATATGCGTTAGGTCGAATTTGCTACCTTTATACAGACCAGTTATAGCTGTTTCCCCCCTGTCTCCAGTCTTTGTGCTGAACTAAGCTAGCTTCTCGCTGTAGCTTTATATTTAGAGTACAGACATGAGAGTGGTATCGATCTTTTCACATAACTTGCAGCAAAAGGGGATAAAGCATATTTTACCTAGCTTAAATACATTTAAATTACAAGCTGTATTATTGCACAAGAGCATTTCAACATAGTGAAAATGGCAATTTGAAGACTGTTGCTGGGCTTGTGAGTAGTTGGCCTCAAGTCAGAGTAGCAACTTCCAAGTTGGCATTACATAATATGCAGATTTATATCTGGCTATTATTATGCAGTGGCTCAGATTAAACAACAGAAATGATAGCATGATATTTGGACATCTGTTGAGTGGGTGATCATTCATCAGTGTGCAATATGGCAGAAAGTGTTTAAAGTTTTGTCTGGTGAGATGAGAAATCTACCAAAGGACATTATCTCTCAGACAATGAAACGCGCTCTTATGTAAATGCTTTGCACAGCCCACTGCAACGTGCACAGATGGATGCTTAGCTAATATCACTGATACACATGCGTGTGAGAGAGCGTACACAAACTCATACTACTCTGCCAGTTTTATTTTTATACCAGCTCAAGTGATGTGAAATTTGGGTTAAAGCTGCAGAGAGAGTGGGACTCTCACTCTAGGTTTCAGTAGATTGACCTGAATACTGCAGTCAGACACTTGGCCATATATGGATTGTTCTTTTGTAACACTGCAGTAAGGAATGGAAGCTTATGTTGTATTGTTCCTTGTTTCACCTCCTCATCCGCTGCAGAGTCGTAACACTGAGAGATGTGGGGCTCAGCACAACTCATGCATGACAACTCATATGCAGTTATGTCTCTTGTAAAGCTCGGTGTTATGACCTAAAATTTATATCCAGTATAAAGACGGGAAAGTAACAAGATATAACACCATATACGTGTTTCCCTGCACATAATTTCAAGAGAATGTGATTTAAATGCAAAACAAGATTCTGAGATAGTGTCATCATTTATCTGGAGTTAGAGGTGACATCAGTTAACTGTTAAAATACGCTGCCAAAGATACGCTGTCCATTTAGGATCACAAGTGATTGTGAATCAGCTTCACCTGCTTTGGTGCAAATGAAAGTGACAACAGGTGCAATGGAGAGGCAAAAGCAAAACAACCCCCATGTGGTGGCCACAGACAGTTGCTCTCTCCTTATCCTTCCTGACTGATTCTAGTTTTGTGTTCTGCTAGTGTCCTTGTCACTTCCGGTAGCATGAGGCGGTACCTGCAGCCCAATCATGTTGCACAGGTAGTCCAGCTCCTCCAGGATGGCACATCTTTGCGTGAGGTGGCAAGAAGGTTTGCTGTGTCCTACCTCCAGCAGGCTACTGGTGTGCATGTTTCTGACCAAACTGTCAGAAACAGACTCCATGAGGGTGGCATGAGGGCCCAACGTCCTCTAGTGGGACCTGTGCTCACAGCCCAGCACCGTGCAGCTCGATTGGCATTCACCAGAGAACACCAGAACTGGCAGGTCCGCCATTGGTGCCCTGTTCACTTCACAGATGAGAGCAGGTTCACATTGAGCACATGTGACAGGTGTGAAAGAGTCTGGAGATGGCGTGGTGACCATTATGCTGCCTGTAACATCATCCAGCATGACCAGTATGGTGGTGGGTCAGTGATGGTCTGAGGAAGCCTATGCTTGGTGGGTCACACAGACCTCCACATCATAGCCAGTGGTACTCTGACTGCTGTTAGGTACCAGGACGTTATGTATCGGTGCATCCGACGATGCCGAGTACCACCACAGACTGTCCAGGAGCTCACTGATGCCCTGATCCGGGTATGGGAGGAGATCCCGCGGGATCATTTTGTTCTCAACATATTATATAGTGTACATCACTAAAGATTTTCAACTTGAATAATTCATTCATCAAGATCTGATGTGTGATTTAAGTGTTCCCTGATTTTTTTTGGGCAGTGTTCTTGACAGTGGTTGTGGAGCTTATCACAGCACACAGCTGTGTCAGTGCTCTTTGCTCTACTTTCTCACGACATCTGCTTTGCAAGATTTTGTTTCGGGTGAAATGTCTATGGTTTGCTACTACATGCCACAAATCCAGTGCCTGAGCCTGCAGTGACTCCCAATTTGATTGGTAGCCCTATTAAAATATAGACTAACTCTAGTCAACAGCCATAAATTTTTTCCGATGCTCTCAAAGGTTTGTTAAATCAGTAATATTTGTAAACAAAGCAGTAAAGCAGGCCTATAATTTTTTATTTATGATCAAACAGGCTTATTTTCATCATTAAGACAAACTGTTTAATCACATATTCAGATGTGCTCGTAATTTATAGGAGCATAAAAACATTACACATTGTTCCTTTAAAGTCGTCTATCTCAGCAGGTTGGATGAGGTCCATGTCTTTACGCTAATGCACAGTTTTATAAAGTCCTTCCACTGCTGTTTTTTCTTATCACTTAAATCTTTCAGTCAATACAAGCAGATCTTACAGTCAGTGTCTGAGTCACTGCAGGCATTGATGTCTGCATTGTGCTTTTCCCTTTCTTTAAGAGCTGCTCATGCCAGGGCTCACATTCTTCACAGTCACTCAGATGTTCTCTTCTTGAGGTGATAAAAGATGTTGCATGTGTTGCCACCTATGGCAAAAACTGCTGCCCTGCACAGATTGCAGATAAATGTATTCTGATGAGAGCTTGCAGTGCATTTTATATGACAGGACAGTTCAAATCTGTGTCATTTGGGAAACATTTAAATTCATGTCATTGCACCCATCTGTGCCAGTCACACCAGTTATACCACTTAGCACTTGTCTCTTACTTGTGTACATATGTGTGTGTGTTGCGTGGTGTTCATGTCGATGCTGGTTCCAAATTCAGATGTCAGTCTGGAGGAGTGTACTGTACGCTGTCGAATATGGAATCCATGTGAATCCCTGGTGGGAAACACGTCCAAATGGGATTTGCAAACAGGAAACTGGAAGGATGACTTACAGCTTTCCTCTTGTCCAAACTCGCACTATAGAGCAAACACAGTCCCTCTGAGACTCTGACTCTCTTTGTCTCCCGTCTCTATCTCTCTGCGCTCGCTCGTCTATTTCTCTCTCATCTTCTCTCTCACTCTCTCCGTCGGAGCAGAAAGTAGAGGAAATAGCACACAGAGTGAGAACAGCAGAGGGGAGGAGAGCTCTAACTTGATTTACCCTGCCTGTTGAGCAGTGGCGTGAGGTAGTTATAACAGGCCCTAATGCTCGCTATTATAACAGGCCCTAGTGCACTCTAGTTACTAGTTATGAAACACACACACATAGACATCATTAGACGTGCGTACATATATATTTTACCAGCACTGTGTCTTACTGCGTCTTTTATGTTTGACAGGCATGACTGCTCGCTTAAATTGGAGATGTCAGTCTTGACAGATTTTGCGCCTAAAGCTACCGTATATCATATTATCTTGTCACATGATGAAATAGAGACTTGACATTGGACATCAAGAGATAAACACTGAATATATATACAGTATATATATATATATATTACCCAGCAATCATAGTGCATATCTGTATGTGACATTTATACCAAAGAAAATAAGAAATAAGAAGAAGAGAGAGACTACTGGTTGCTCTGTACATACAAACGTAGATCAAAATCTTGTGCTGGGTGATCGTGGTGAACAGGAAACAACAGGATCGACAGGAAGGAAATATTTAAAAAGCCTTTATTGTAGTGGCTGAATCATTAAAAGAGCCAATATGTTTCGACTTCTTCAGGTCTTCATCAGGGCTTTTTTTCTATACTGATTACATTCTAGTGTCTGGATTGCCTTCCTGTCCAAAATAAGAAATTATTCATTTAATTGAATAGTTTTAGTTCTTCATAGTTTATGGAGAATAAACATATAATTCTGTTGTAGACTGCTCCTGGTGATTTTACCCCCCCAAAAGGAAACCATGATGGAGATGGGTTTGCCCACTGCAAATCACACTGTTTTTAATTTAAAGGGAAACTTCAGTATTTTTTCACAGCACACCTTAATTTCCGTGTTTTTGTGTGCAAGTGACTAATGGAGACAACAATTTTTTAAATTGGTCCAGTGTTGAGAAAGACGAAATGGTGAAACAGGCTGCAATGTAACAAGGAACTGTGGGCCATCATTTTACATCCAGTGAAAGTCCTTATTTTTGCCACTGCCACCGGTTTGCGGCAGAGAAACATGGTCTCAGATTTGGAAATACTGCCTCACACTTGGCTGCAAACCGCCCCAGTGCATGCTGCAGGTCACGGTGTGATGAAGCCAACAGAACCACATCATCTGCAAAAAGCAGAGATGCAACCCAACCCTCACCTATGGTCATGAGCTCTGGGTAATGACCCAAAGAATAAGGTTGTGGATACAAGCTGCCGAAATTAGTATCCTCAGAAGGATGGCTGGGCTCAGCCTTAGAGATAGGGTAAGGAGTTCGGAGTAGAACAGCTGCTCTTTCACGTCGAAAGGGGTCAGTTGAGGTGGTATGGGCATCTGATCAGGAAAGGGTTGCTGGGGAGAGGGAAGTCTGGAATGCGTTGACTGCCTGCTGCCCCTGCGACCTGGCTGCGGATAGGCGCTTCAAAATGGATGGATGGATTGAAAATCTTGCAGATAACACTAAGCTAGACCTTCTGTACTTCAACGCAACCAACTCTTTGCAGCACTCCTTTGTCCAACTTTCACTAATGTTTCCTCTGACAAGTTATCTCTCACGAGATTGCAGAACAAGACGTCTCCATGAGCGAGACATGGTCACAATAACAAACAGACCAGCAAGAAGGTAAAGAAAAATGTTTTATTTCTCTGTAGGGTCCTCTCCAAAATGTTGTCGAACACAAGTATTTCTAATAGACATAAATTGATGGCGCACAATTGTCCGTAGGGATTTCATTGCAGCCTGTTTCGCTGCTGTGGTGCTCTCAATACTGGACCAATTTCAAAAACTGTTTTCTCCATTAATCTCGCAGGCACAAAAACATGGAAGAATAGGCTTAAGGGTTAAAAAATACAAAAGTTTTCTCTCAACTTGAGTTCCTCTTTGAACACAGGCACATTTCTCAGGTGGCAATCTGAATCACTCGCAAGGGCCAGGGCCCCATGAGCCCTGATGTAACCACACTGCTGGCACCATCTATATTTACTCCCCTGCTGTTAAATATATGCTACTTGAGTTCCTAAACTCAACATAACGTATACTAACTGGTTCTGCTAATGACATCCAGATGAGATTTTCTCCTTCAGAGGAAACGATCATGAGGAAAATGTTTTGCCTGCATGTAAACACAGTTACTACCTGTAAACTGCCTCCAAGGTAAGACCATATATTATAAATGAGCCGTATGTGCAAAGTAGCTGACGTTTCTGTGATGTTGCGATGTCTTCTCTTGAGGCCTCACGTACAGGGCGCCCGCAGCACAGCAAGCACAGCTTTATCAGCCCACTACTGTCTCTGATAACAACACTACAGAGACACAGGCACACACGCATGTGCACACACAGACACACACACTGCATCACTGCTCAAGGCCAAGTTATTTTGCTTTTTCCTCATTTCTATCAGGCATAGTGGAAATATTAGCATTTGGGAGGTGTTTATGTGGGTGCCTTCTGTATCCATCTTGGTGTTTAATGTCTGCCCTTTTCGTGCTTATAAATGTGTTGGAGGAGAGGTAGTAAAAAAGCAGCTACTTTTTCTTACAGTTTTAAAACAAGCACAGAAACCTTTCAGCGTTTTCATATTAATAGCGCCGTTCCCCAAAAGCCTGGATGAGTCGTCGTGAAGGCCCTGTGCAGAGCGCTATGTCATCCTGGAACGTGTCCAGAGATATTTTAGTCACAGTGGAGCTCAGCACAAGGAGATTGTATCAGCACATAAAGAACCCACTAAAAGACAAGGAGGCATAGACTTTGGTTTTGGAAGCAGCAGATGACTGGTAGGATAGCAGCCGCAAATCAATCTAACAATCTTGCCAGATTCCGGAAGATTGAGTTACTCCATTGTGCGTTTCTTTTCGACTGGGTTTTATTGCAGGGCTGTGATTTCCCCGCAGAATAGGGAACTCCACCTCATCTGAGGAGGTAACCGGGCCATGGGAGGACCGCATACTCCAGTGGAGGCTCATTACAGAAGTATCTGTGACTCAGTCGTTGTCTAGGAGCCTATTTCCTGCAGTAGATATAAATTTATGCAAAGTTTACAGACTTTCCTCCTCCGTTGAGCTTTCTCTCCTCTCTCACTGTGTGCCTGTGGCTGTCCACTTTCACTCATTTGCAGATTTATCTGAACTCACAGTCACAGAGTCGCTAGATTAGTTTGGACTTGATTTCTCTGTGCTGAATGTCACTGTGGTGAAGATAAGGGTCACAGTGTGAGTGCGGCGAAGATAAGGGTCACAGGGAACAGAGGTCACATCAATTTAAACATGTGGCACTGATAGAGCAGGTTGGCTGACGGCAAAATGCTCTCCCCAAGACACAAGTCTTTTGTCGTCCTCTCACAGACAACATCTTACCTCGTTATCTCTTTGTTCCTCCTCTCGGTACTGAGAGAGACGACCACTCTTTTTTATTCCCTTTTATTTATTTTTCTCTGTCTCTCCCTGGCTGTCTTGTCCTGTCGCTTAGTCAATCTTTCACTCACAGTCAGAGTCACAGCCGCCGACTCACTATCTCTCCCTTTCACACGTTCACCAGCAGCACCATCTCATTCTGTCACTCTCATGTCACTGCAGACTATCTCACTCACCATCATGCTCAGGAAACTGGAACTCCTTCTCTTATTTTTTGCTCTCCTCCACCTCTTCTTTTTTTCGCTCCCCCCTCAGCTTGCGTTCCTTTCCTGGCTCTTTCCCTCACACCTTATCTGCCCTTTCCTTTTTCTATCAGCTTAGCTCAGTGACGGAGCCTGTCGCCATGGAATGTATCCCGCCAGCTGAAGGCGATGCGTCATGCGCAGTGCAGGCCACTTGAGCCTGTCACAGCCTGCCCCTTCCAAGAGGTTTTCCCATAACACTTTGCACCAAAACACCAGCATCGACCCAGAGCCTTGCATAATAAAAACAAAGGCACCTTCTTTACCTTCGTCGCTGTGCAATTTCAGCACAGTTTCAACCTTGTTGCCTGTTTCTGCCGTTCTGACAGGAAGACTGGTGGGCAGAAAATAAAGCAAATAACAGGAAGATGGTGGTAGGAGGAGGAGACAAAAAAAACAGAATTAAGAAGAGGTAGGAGGTGATAAAGACAGGAAGAGTGATCTGAGGGAGTGAAATGGATGTTGAAAAGAGGAGAGAGAGTTGGATGAAAGTGGAGGACAATTTAAAAGCAGACAGAGGAGATTTTGAAAAACAGCACCAGAAAACATCTCAGGCAAAAGACAGAGATGGATGTGGAAGATAAAGATGGGTGTAGAGAGGAAGTTAAGGGAAAAAAACCAGAGGAAGAGACAGAAGCTGGGTGGAGTAAATAAAGGAAGAGACAAGGACAGATGGTGAAAAAGGAAAACAAACCAAGAGAAATGGCCCCATGATGGATGGTTTGATGGAACAGACCACATCCACGATCCAAATCAAATGAATTACAAACTACAATGATGTCCTGGATGTTTTCTTGAGTTTCAAAGCACAGGAGCTGTCACAGGCACGCTGCAAAATAGCCTCCGTTCACATTGTATATACAACCAAAGACTAAACTGAAATGTGAGAACCAATAACAAGAAGAGCAATGATCAGAGGGGGAGAAATTCAAACACAGTAAAGACAAACACTGGAGACGGATTGCAGAGGGAAGGCAGCCAAGACAAAAATCTGCACAAGCTAAAGCAGTCGCAGCGCTCCAGTGCTCTGATGAGAATCTCCTCTCTGTTGTGTTACTGCAGGAGCCTCTCAGTGAAAGGCTTTGGTGTCAGCACATTCAAACTGAGCTCAAGCACACACACACACACACATGCACGGCACAGTGATCGCGGTAGGCTATCTCAAAATGTCCTGAGCCTTGCAGCACTAATGCTAGGCTATTAGAGTTAACTGCTGACCTATAGGAACTAGCATCGACAGCCATCTAGTGCTCAGCTTCCCTCTAAGCTCTGTGGGAAATTTTATACCTTCAGTGAAGGAATGGAGGTTTTCTGGCTATCTGTAAATGATAGATTTTGGATGACATGCTCGAAAAATCCATCAAATGACCATGTGAGCAGCTGCTACACAGTTATCATCAGATTCAGGGTAAAAAATGGTGCGACATTGCTGCAGTGTGGGCGCTCAGTACATGTGTAGATGCAGGAAATGCATGCACACGCTGAGATAACGCCCTTGTTTCCCAATGAAGCAGCTCACTAGGCTGTCACTGGCCGGTGCTGAGTCACTTTATTTCAATTCAGAGCGAGCGAGCAGGCAGTGGGCCTCTCCTCGCAGCCCTGTTGCTCAAACGCCTGCAGCAAAATGGGGTCCACACCTCGACAGCGTAATGATCGGAGACGCGCGGAATATCAAGCATAATTGCAGCGCTGTTTGTCATTTATCAAAGGTTTACCCAGCTGACATTTTCTTGGTGTGATGTGGAAGACGAGGCTGATTTTGATGAGACTGTTTGAAAGGTCATGTTCAAACTGAGCCGGGTTCCACGCTGGCTTTCATTCTCATTGCGAAGTCACATGCAGCGCTACACTGACTTTAAAAGTGGGTATAGCTTCACATGTAGTGGAGAATCACACCCTCGGGATTTGTCTCTGTCTCGTTGTCCTTTTATTGTATTGCATCAGGGTCTGACTACAGGTTTTTTATTCTCCACAGAGTCGGGGTGGATGCAGATGAAAATCAAGAGGACCTGTCTTTTGAGGTAAAAACTCATTGTCACTATCCAGTAATCCATATTTTATCCGCTCTGTTTATTGCTGCAGTCTTTGTACCTTCTGGCATTGATGTGTATTTTAATCTGCAGTGCCACAAGTTTGTGCAGTTTCTCTGTAAGTGACTCTTTTAAATAGTGGCAGCGCCATGCTTTATCAGCCTCCATCTACAGGAATGTGCACAACATATGATGTCCTGCAAATATCTGGTCAACAGTGTAAAAGTAGTTGTAGAAGGACCTGTTCAAGAATTATCTCGGGTATTGCACCATCTTTAAAGGTCCAACACCCCCACCTAAACATATTTTAAAACAAAGATTAAGTTCAATTCAGTTCAATAGAACTTAATTTACCCCAAAGGAAATTCTTATGCAAGGGAATGCTTCAAATCACAGTAACTAATTTAATGTTCACAACCAGTAACAACCAGAACATCCACTGGGTTCCCCGGGTCAGGGTCACTCACTGGGCCCAGTTTTAGAAACAACTGAGTTTTAAATATCTGGCAAAAAAAAAAAAACAAGATAAGAAGTGTTTTCAAGGAGCAAAAGCAAAACCATTTTCTAACAGAGTAACAATAGGAGTAAGATAAGTAAAGTAAGTAAAATGGTGGAAGAAGCAGACTGTGCCTGATAATCAATGTATCAAACATGATACTGCACTACATTGACAAGTGATTGTGATATATTGGAAGTAATATTGCACACGATAATAACGGCATTACATTTTTACACCAATGTTATGAGTATGTACAGTTACTTTTAGATTTTTAAGGTTTCTAATACATATTTTAATTGTTTAAAGCAGCTGTGCGGAACTTTACGTTTTCGTTGATTATAGCACCCCCTTTGGTCAAAGCGGTACAACACTCACAGCCTGGTGTCGTAAAATTCCGACTGCAGCCGGCAATCAGCTTCATTCGTAAAATCTTGACTGCAACCAGCAATTACTGCATGCATTTGTTTTGGAGAGCGAGAGGAAAATCATAAATGTTCTGGTGTAGCTCTGAATTTCTTATAAACTGAGGACAACTGCCTGCTGTGTATTTGTGTTCATGGTCACAGTCACAGATAATTTTGTGGCGTTTGTTGTAACGTTACTAGACAAAAGCGGTTCACATCAGCTAACGTTACATTTAGCTTGCTTATAACTTCCATGTCGTCATATATTGAAGTGAAACAACGTCTAACAAGTTGCGGTATATTCTCTAAATAAAAACAAAAATTACATACCTGTCGATTAGGAAAAGGGCCAACTCGGGATCAGTTTTAAAACCTTTCAAATCTCTCAGCTCTCTCCACTTGGTGAATGCCCGACCGAGGTTTACACGCGTTTGGGATCGAGCCCTATCACTGTCCCGTTTAGCCTTCTTCTGTTCTTGTGTTCTTTTTCTTTTAGATGGTGCTCCTTCTTTATCCGCCATGACATCGAAAGTACAACCAAGTCCTTATAGACACATCTGGTAAAACTGTTATGTGTTCAGCAATGCCCGTTGCGTACCGTTTACTTGAAAAACACTCTCTGTAAACACGGCTTGTCTTCTTCTCTCAATTTATTGGCGGATCATAAACAACTTCCAGGTGCATACCACCACCTACTGTACAAGAGTGTGCAATGTGTCCGAAATCATTCACTACTCCCTACTACATGTCATTTAGCCTGTTTCTTAAATCCTACTAGTAAACACGGCTCCTTCTTCTTCTGTGGTTTAATGGCTGCGGGCCGCTGCAGGCGTGCAGACTTACTTCCGCCTCCGGGTGCCGTATTCTGATTTGCTGACTTCCGCTGTGTCCGACCCGACCGAGGCTACACTAAATAGCCATATAGAGAAAGGCTTTTTTGTCGCTGTTGGGTTCAAATAAATATGTGGATCTTCAAGGGGAGGTGATACGAACTAGGGACAGTTTTATAAATGGTAAAAAGTTCCGCACAGCTGCTTTAAAGTTGTGAATTATTGTCTGGATAAGGGTGTTTTCTTGCATAGGACAAGTTTAGAAGTAAAAAAAATGAAAATAGATAAAAATATTTTATAAATGACAATTATTTCATACATAGAAATCCTTTAAAATAATGTTTCACCCCGGAAACAAAATGATCCAGAAAGTCATTATAGTGACAAACTCTCATTTTTGAGATATTAAATCTTTTTTTTTTTTTTTTTTTACAGTTATTTTTTAAAAGGTTTCACATTATTTTGAGACCTTTTCATTATATTGAGATACTGAGTCATAATTTCAAAAAAGTTTCTATTGTTTTGAGATACTGATTCATTATTGGGAGAAAGTTTCTCATTATAATGGCTTACAGGATTTTTTTTTTTTTTTTCATCTCAATGGCATAAATGGGCTGCAATAGAAACGCATCAATCTATATTGCTGTCTCCTGATTCTTACAAAAGAAGGTACAATACCCAGGAGGCCATTGTTTACTATCACTGCACCTCCATTTGCTGCCTCCATTTAGCTGCACTTCATTGCAGCTATTGTCCATCAGTCCTACTTAGAATCTTGACCATTAGTGCTGCTGTATATTGATATATTACAGACAGTAGTTGTTTTGTGTGCTTTAAAACACTTAAACTATTACAAACAGCGGTCCTAATGGTCTACTGAGAGTTTTATGTTATTCGGTTTAGGTATTCAAGGGATCAATTTTTCATGCAAAGTCCCTGCCACCACACATTAAACTTTAAAACTGTGGAACGTATTTCCAAAACAAGGAGAGAAAAATGACAGGTACCAGTAGGGAATAGCTCATGAGGCTTAAAACGATGCCATCATCTCTGATAAAATTACCTTTATGATAATATCTTTATAGATGGACAAAAAATTATAATTAAAAAGAAACTCTGCCGCTTCATTTGCTTTCCACTGATGACATTCGCACTTATTCACAGTACTTGAAATAAGTTAGTGTTCTGCACAGAGTGATTCTACATACAGTACCTTGTGATTTAAGCTGTGTTTCCCGTTTTGGTGCCAACGTTACAGCCCTCCCCACTGGAGGGAAGTGAAGGTGAAAGTGAGAGAGCAGCAATCAGAGTCAAAGACAATGAAACTTCATTTGGTAAAGAGCTATTTTTAATCACCACTTAAGTGCTGCAGGGCGTTACTGCATTTAATCTGAGTCTGTGCGTGTTTAACTACTGGTGTAGAGTATTGGTGGTGTTTTATCCACACACTGTACATTACAGAGATAACAATATGCTGCAGATACTGTACTTAGCATTGATTTACAGAACACCCTGCCATCCTCTTCCACTGACACGTAATATGCTTCCACCCTTTAACCTCGCCTCTGTTGTTTATTTCAAAACTGCGTGACATCAATGCGAAGGAAAGGTTCAAGAAGAGGAAATGCACTTTCTTCTTCCTGCTAAATGACATTCAGTTGCACATCCTTGCCCGCACACAGGCACTCCTGAGTGTGCCTTTTTGTTGTGCAGGCACGTCCACCCACCCACACACCCCTACCACCTCACCATCACTGCTTCCCGGCAGCTCGTCATCCCCTCTCTTTCATCTTCTTATTTGACCTAACTGTTATCTGCACGCTGTGAATGGGACATGGTGTGGGCAGCTCCCTGGCATTACTAGGCCAGAGGGGCAGACAGGCTGGTGAAGGTGGGGGAGGATCTCAGTGGAGAGGTGAGTCCGAGCCTTAGCGCTCTTTCTTATGGAAATGGATAAATGTAACCTTGCCCAGAGCGAGGGTCCACACAGGGACTGCTAGGGGGCGTGTTCTTACTGTAGTAAGAAGGGATCACGAGGGACTTTGCCATTTTTTTAGAACAAGATTTTCCTATACAAGAACAGGGCACGAGATCCCACTTGTTAAAATGGAGGTCATCGGATATGGCCCTGCTGACCATCCAGGGGTGCAGGTTTTCAGCATTTCCATGAGGCAGCGTATATCGCCACCCCAGAGGGTCTCTGTGTGTCAATGGGTAACAGTGGTTCTCTCATGGTCTACAGGTTGCTACAGGGAGGCCAGACACAACACAGGGCCTGTGGCACCGCCTGGACTACAAGTATCCTTTCACTGCTTTCTTCTCTAAAGCACTCCCACATCTGCACGTACTCACAATGGTTAATGCACTGGTCTGTGGAGTAGTATTATACAGAGAGTACAAGGGGAAATGGCAGAGTGGCTCATTTCAGGGAACGGGAAAAAAGACCCTTGTGTACTGTGATAGCAGAACAAACAGGAAGTCCATGAACGCCTTCACGTGGGTAGATGTATGCATATTAAAGAAATATATTGACAGTTTAGAAGATCGTTTAGAGGACGGTTTCCAGCGTGAAGAAAAAAACAGCTAGCCTGGCTACGTCGATAAGTAAAATCACCCACCAGCACTGCTTAGGTAATATTAATGTAGCCTACTAATTAAAGTCCAGCTCAGACCAAAGATTTGCGACGAGACAAAACCGTTTTAGAAAGTTGGAGAGAAAAGTTGCAGAAATGTGAACTGGTCGGTCTGAGCTCGACTCAAGCCAGCTGATGGTGTCACCTGCAAATCAGCTGGTCAAATCACTGGCAGCTGGTTTTAGAATGTAAAGCACATCATCTGTTTTTATAGCCAATCGGCTTGTAGTGAAGTCCGCTGGTCAAGTCAAAATGACTGTGGGCGTCACGTTTCCTTGCTGCAGCAGGTGCTCTGTCCCAGTCAAGCCCTCTGATCTGTCCTCATGATGTGCAGGTCTCGGATGGTGGGTCACTGCTGCTGCTCACTGTATGTGCTTATGCCCCCTCACACACACACACACACACACACACACACACACACACACACACACACACACACACACACACACACACACACACACACTCACACACACACACACACACACACACACACATTCTCACTGACTAACTAGGTGCTTCTTACTTATATTATTGTGGCATATTGACTATGAGTACAGTCCATCTGATGCTTGTTTTGTTTCTGTTTGTCACCGTTTCATCACTGCTACAAATGCAGCTGTAGCCAGTATCTCACTATCACTATCCTCATTCATATTTTAAGAAGCTACAAATTATATTCAGCCACAAAATAAGTCTGAAAAGATGGAAATCAGAACAGAAGTACAGAGAGTTGTTGCATAGAGATGATACACCATCTTGTCTAGTTGCATTGGTGTGAACCTGCAGGTTTTTAGAACGTTGCACTGCCTGTCTCAACTCATCTCTTCGCAAACAGTAATTTTACCTTACTGAACACAGGAGCTGCTGGTCTACTGCTACTTCGATTGTTAGTTTCTGTTATTGTGTGACATTGATGAAACCGAACTAACACTTTAAAACACATAATAACAAAACTGATCGAGGCGGTGGTAGATCAGCAGCTCCTGTGTTCAGTGAGGTAAAATTACTGTTTTTGTTTATGGAGTCCGCCGTTGAGCATAGATAAATTTCACTTTCAGTTTAGTTACCTGTTGTAAACGGTTGTCTGTGTGGGAGCTACTGAGCATATTACTGGATAAATGAGACTTAATACTGCACAAGTTGTGTGAAAGCTTGTATATAGATGTTTTAATATAGTTTCTGCTGTTGTTAAATGTGGTCACCTACGACTACAATTCATCAGGAATTTTTTCAGTTTTTGGATTTGTCGTTCACCATGTAAGAAAAATGAAATTTTCATCATGAATTCAGCACAACGCATGGTGAGTAACTGATACACAAATGGTCATTTGGGAGGTGAAGCATTCCTTTAACCCAAACAAAATTAAAGTGCATAAACACCAAGTTGTGTGATTTTACAGGGGGAGAAACACAACTTGATGTTGTTAATTACTGTGCGTTCCAATACCCTTTCTACCATACTGTATAGTATGCCAGAAAAAGATGTATGTCCAAATACACAGTATGTCAAATAGAGTATGCCAAAAATACCAGGATGTTCTACTATATCTGGTCCGATTTTGCAGTATGCAAACCAGCATGCTTTTCTGGCTATTTTGACCCACAATCCTCTGCGCAGTGGACGATACGTCATATTGAATGAGCTGCAAACAGATGACAGGTTGACAGCTCATTGACAGCTGTTTGACAGCTGATTGACAGCTGTCTTAAGTTGTAATAAGGGATAACAGCACATTCAAATGACTGATGACCAGTTGAATAGTAATAATAGGAATATTGATTGTTTAAGAGAACAAAATAATCATGAATATTACAAACAACAATAGGACATAACTATAAAAATAACAATGACAGAGAAATGCAGATGTAACTTCACTGTGGCAAAAAATAATATGTTAGAATCTACAATCTGTGCAGTTATAACTTTAAAGTTAATCTACATACATTGCAAAGTAACAACAGCAGGTTGATCTTCGTCTCTGGTGAATTCGGTGAGTGGCGTTTGTTTTATCTCCAAGGTAACAGATGTAAAAGCAAGAGGGTCAAAGTTTAGGGCATAATGTTTTGAGAGTGTATTATGTCCCAAATGTGTGCATACTGCATGCAACAGTATGTACTTTTTAAGGGCAGCTGCAGTACATACTAAAAGTAAAAAAAAAAAGTATACGATTTGTAAATCACCCTTAGAAAGAGCCAGGCTGGTTGTTTTCCTTGATACCAATATTTATGCTAAGCTAATCTACTCAGCTGCTAACTGCTACACATATATGAAAGTAATATCGATCTTTTCATGTAACTCTCTGCAAGAAAATGTACTCCACAAAATGTCATACAGTACAATTGCTATAATGTATTTGCTGTTGACTACATGGTGAACTGAATCCCTGTAAGCAGAGAATGTAGTTAAATAATTTGGCAGTAAGAAAACTGTCCTGTCCTCTGCAGTGGAATTTCATGAGGACTGCATTAAGTTTAAGCTAATCTAATTTTACCACTTAATGGCCTCATGACCTGGCCCGATGCTCAGTAAGAAGCACATCATTTTACTTTATGGACTCTGACTGTCTCCACTGCAAAACAATGAGATGCGGGTGCGCCGGTGCATTCATTTAGACTATTCATTTAATGCACGAGTGTGTTAATATTTAATATTCAAACTTTTTTATTATATGAGTTTAAAGTGAATAACGGTTAGGGGACATATTGGACAGCGTTGGTACACCGTTAACACTGTTTTCCTAAAACTTAAAATCTCCTTGTTACCCTATATCGTTGTAGTTTTTTAACCCTTTTGGCATTTTGTGGTGAAAATATTTTAGAAATATATTAAGAGTAGAAAAAATAAGTCTCAGTTTTAAACCATTCAGGTATTAACTTTCTCAAGACAACTCTGACAGCAATTACAGCCTCAGGTTTTTCTGGTAATGTCTGTTTTCACATGGCCCCATTAGATTTGAGTTTTTCCTTTCTCATTGTTCTTTGCATGTCATCTCAAACTTAATCAACAGGGAACATCTGTGAATAATAGCTTCAAGTAATTCTTAGATATTCAAAGGGATACTGTTATTGTTGCTTCGCTCTAATGTCTGAAACAAATATTGCTTTGAAAGTGCTTCTTCATTGTTTCTTTGTGTTCTCACACGTCTCCATGTCCCTGCTGCTGAAAAGCGTCTTCACAACATGATACTGCCGCCGCCACCATTTTTCACAGGATGGTGTTAGATGAGTGATAAACTCTGCCAAACATTGGGCTTCACGTTGCAACTGAATCTGTCTCTTCTTGGAGAATCAGCTTTTCTTTTGCTTTATATTTTTGATTTAGTAGTAAGAAAACACAGGTGGATTTCAGTGTGGATTGTTGTGTGAGTATTACCAACAAAGTTCCTGATCAGACCCATTTTCAGTTCTCGCTGTTGAACCACAAAACTGCAGAAAAGGGAAATGTGGTTGAATAAGTTGTGAAATCCCCGCACTGGAAATGACTTAATGTCCTTCCTGATGCCTTTATTTTATGTCGCATGGTTTGTTGTTGGTCTTTCAGCCTCTGAAAAAAATGGATTCACACGCTGTTTTCCTCAGAGGCGACTGTTAGTTGTCACAATTACTACCAAAAAGAAAAAAAGAAAGTTCCACTCTGTGGAGAAATAGACACTTAATAAATGCTCAGTACTGTTTTGAACTGGCGAAGGTGTTTTTCAGTCAATATTTGATGGAATTACAAAATGGTGGTAATGTGACATATATTCATACGCAGTTTCTGATAATACACACAGGACATAAGTCTAGACAGGATTAAAATGACAGTATGCATATTTTGTACAGCGTGAGAAGTAGAGTATTATAGTTTGTATTTTTTTTAGTTTTTATTTTTATTTCAATTTTTGTTTTCAACTCACATGAGTTTCAGTTAGTTTCCAGGATGGGTTAGCTTGTTTCTGTATAGTGTCTTTTTTTCAGTATTATAATCTGGGTGGTATTCATAAGGGGCAAGATTTAAGAAGTTCAGACTAGATATTACAATTGGGGATGCACGATACTGGATTTTTTGCCGATATCCAATATGCCAGCACATTCTCACTCCGATCTCGTCACATATTGGCCTTTGGTCATGGACTTTCCACGTCGACATACGACGTGCAAGGTACCCAGGGTGCGTTGGTTGTTGACATCTAGGACACCATGTCTGTTACAGTTCTGTCTGTTACATGCATTGTCTTCTTTCAAAATACACTTCCGTTTTCATAGGAAATTTACTGTTTACATACAGTCCTTTTCAAAATAAATGCAGTACGTCGGTACAGCACCACGAATTTACGTTTTTTTCCTTCAACAACAAACACGCGTGGTTAGGTTTAGAAAAAAGAACAGGGTTTGGATTTAGAATCTTACGGGACATGAACACTGCTCTCTCAGGTGAAAGCCGGCATTTGTTGGACCCATCCACCACCCCTCCTGCCTGGCCCAGTCAACTTTCATCTTTGTCCTGCCATGTTTCCCCGAAGCCGCAGGGTGCTGTTAAACCAGCCGTGTATCATGCCAATGTTTAAAAGGGATAGTGCACCAAAAAATGAAAATTCAGCCATTATCTACTCACTCATATGCCGATGGAGGATCAGGTGAAGTGTTAGAGTCCTCACAACACTTCCGGAGATCCCAGGGGAGAGGGGGTACCAACACAACTCCACCTAATGGAGGCTTACGGCGCCCCAGATTCAAATGTCTAAAAACACATAATTGAAACCACAAAATATCTCCATACTGCTCGTCCATAGTGATCCAAGTGTCCTGAAGCCCCGACATAAAAAGTTGTTTGGAAACTCCATTAGGTGGAGTTTTGTTGCTATACGCATGCATACTCTTATGGTGATGGCCCACCAGCAGATGGAGACATGAAATACAATATGTTTCAATGTATGTAATATTTATTAATTGTGCACAATGAAAAAATAGCATGTTGGCTGATTTTAAAGCCAATATCAGCAGACACACATTATTGTTGGATTAACCTGGGGTCACGTGCAACGGGGTCATGTGCAATAGGGTTTATGTGCAATATTATGATATCCCTGGTCACTTTGGTGTTGTCATGGGCTACACTTGATGTATTTTCGAATGTATATTGTGCAACTCTTGTGTCTTCTGTATTGTGTCTACGTGGTTGCAATGAATTTAACTTTTGTCGTTCACTACATTTTTACATCAACCGATAGGGATAATAGATGGAAATTAGCCCTGGGCTACAATCTAGCGTATTTACATATACTCATGTATCTGTTCCTATAAATAAACACCGATGACGCACCAATATTATCATGTATCCCTAATTACAATATAAACACAACACTTTGTGTAGGCAGTTGATTCACAGACATGAAAACATCCCATTCTTTATATATATGCACCTATGCCTCCTCATGCTTGTAATTTGACCAAATTGACAGACTAAAATTAAAGACACTCACTGTATATTTTTATTCTATTTTAGTTAGTTAGATACACAGTATCATTTCAGTTAGTTTTTTTTTTTTTCTGAACTCTGGATTTTATTTTTATTTCTGTTAACTAAAATGTTTTTTTCACACCTAATTTTAGTTCTTAGTTTAGTTTTAATAACCCGAGAAGCAGATTCTTCTTGACATTTTGAAAAAATACCACTCTCATGTCCGTAAAATAACTGTAAGGCCACAGGCAACAGCCAGTAGCTTAGCATAGAGGCTGAAAACAAGAAAACAGCTGGGCTGACTGCTCACAAAGGTAATAAAATCCGCCTACCAGCATCCCCAAAGCTCACTAATTAACATGTTATATCTTGTTTGTTCAGTCTGTAAAAGTGTATAAACAAGTCTGACTTTTTTACCTTTGGAAAGAGCCAGACTAGCTCCAGCTCTGTCTACCAAGACAGCCAGAGAGATGATAATAACATCTTATGACACACTGCAAACCTTTGACTTATGACACTTTGACTGACCCGCACATTGCTTGCAACACAATCTTGAATTGCAGTCTGTGTAACCATAGTAACCACATACCTTCACCCTTTGGTATTAAATAAAAAATCTACATAGTGAGTTAATTTGCACGTCTGAGAGATTGTGTGTGTGTGTGTGTGTGTGTGTGTGTGTGTGTGTAGTGGGATTTTTGAATCTCTATATGCATATAGATGTGTGGGTGTGAGTGAGAGAGTGGGATGAGAGAAGCTGCGCAGGATGAAAGGCCCAGTCCTGGCCAGTGTTTCCTATTGATGGAAAAAAGCAATCGTATTATAGAGATGCTTTGATGTGGACCAGGTGAGAGGAGTCTCAGCCTGGATCCCGCTGCCAGGTAATTGAGCTTCAGCTTGGCTTGCCGGTGTCTCATCCTAAAGGCATACTGCTGCTTCCTTAACTGTTTCCCTGTCAGCCTGGCTTTAAGGCTCATTAGGACAAACATTTGACTTTTAAGCAGTGATTTTGACGGACATCAAAGGCCGTTTGATCTTTCCTGCCGAAGTGGTTTGTAGTCTGTGATTTCAGGGCTGGAAACCGCTGTTTTTGTTTTGACTCTGGCATGTGTGAGGCCACCCGTGTTTAAGAGACTAGGGGTGGCTGCATTATACAGTTGGCTTGCTCTCTGGATGAGTGTGGCGTGACATGGGAGTTAAATCTCTCTGTGTTACCTGTATTTATGGTATTATATAATATACAACATTACCAAGGCATAAACAATACTACATAAAAAAAGTAATGGTTAGAGGGAGGTGGCACCAACTGTAAATTGTATGTGCTGCTGGTATTTTGTATTGTGTGTGAGGGACATGTAGACGTATTCATTATGCGGTAAGGCCCCTTTTAGAGGGATGCATTTCATTGTTGTCACTGCTCAGAATGAAGCTAATTTTACTGTATTTACCAGGAGCTACAGCTAGCAGATAGATGTAGGTGGATACAATATTGTCCTCTGAAACAGAGTAGAAGTAACAAATGAGGATTGCTTCAAATTTTTAAGAAATAACTTATTGGCTTTCTTGCCGAGAGCAAGATAAGAAAATCCATCGGACTCTCATGTCTGTCCATTAAACGTAAAGCTACAGCTAGCGGCCTGTTAGTTTAGCTTAAAGACAGTAAGCAGGGGAAAACAGACCAGCCAGCATTTGTATGTGGGGCCCATATGGGCACTAAATGGACTGACTAATGGGCCTTATATGGGATTGTCCACAAGTTCCGTATTAACCCCATGCCAATTGCTGACATGGGTGGGTTTACCCAAGTGAGCCCCACATTGGTTAGGATAGGGCTACCTGGGTAGCAACTGTGACTGGCCAAAAATAGGCTCCTTATCTGAGGCTCACTTGGGTAAACCCACCCATGTGGGCAGTTGGCATGGGGTCAATATGGAACCTGTGAACAATCCCACATGAGACCTATTTTTCAGCCCATGTACTACCCACATGGGCCCAACATACAAATGCTGGCTGGGAGCTAGCCTGTCTCCATCAATTTTTTCATTTTTTTGCATTACTGCTTTAAAGAAGTATTTCACTTCTGGAAAGATGGTATTTTAATAAAATTCAGCTGTCTATGCAATAGCAACATTTCAGTACTTTTGAAAACAGAGAAAAAGGGCTGTAGCATTTGCTTTTGTTCAAGAGGTAAAAAATCTACAATTACCAGAATGCACTGCGTCACACTGGACCAATACACACTCCGAGCTTGTTTGTCTTGACACAGAAAGCAATGAGGCGGCTGGTATCAAACAATCTTGAATAACAGTTAAACTGTAAGCTAAAATATCTTTGTGAAAACATTTCAGGGTACTTTTGTATCAGTACTGCTTAGTTTTATCTCAACAATATGGCGCCTACTTCTTGTTCACAAATTCTCATATTACAGCCAAATACTGCACTAAATATGTTTCTGAAGACATTTAAGGCAAGAAATAAGCAGCACAGTAAAAGACAGAGAGAAGGGCAGGTCTCTCACTTAATCTGTTTCTATGCTCTTTGTGTCTGTGGTGGCGGGCTTAGGAAAATGCGGAAGTACAATCTGTAGTTTGAGGAACAGCCCTAGAGTCAGAGATTTGAGCTGAGAGATGAGCAGGGAGATCTGGGCACTGGTGTGTGTTTACCATCTTTCATTTGAGCAGGCTGTCTACAATTTTATGATACACAGAGCTGGCTGAAAATCAGCAAAGTATTTCTTTAATGGTAAGCACCGTACTCAATGAGGTACATTGTGCCCCATCTCTGTTCAGATCTGCCTACCAATACTGTACCCCCAAAGCCCACTAATAACCACATTCTATCTTGTTTGTTTAGTCCATATAAAGAATTGTAAAAATGTGATGTTGTGGTTTTACGGAGGTTATGTACAGGACTATTTTTGGATAGAAACACTCCATAGATATGAGAAAAGAGTAAATACCTCAGGAGTTGATTAAATATATGCAGTTAGTTATACTCAGTTACTTTCCTCCACTGATGAGAGGTCAGAAAAAGGTGACATGTAGGGATGGAACAATGACGGCTGAGGCAGCAGTTAGGTTTCTACCCCCCCACAACTACTCAGCAACTTTACACACACACACACACACAACCTGACATCACCGTGGAGCAGAAAGCAGCTCTAGCAGTTATAATTACCATCGCTGTCTAGTGTTCTGCCAGCGTGGAGCAGAGGATGCCGTGCCGACATGAAGACAACTCACTCCTGCAGGTCCCCGGGAAGTCATTATTCCCCTCTTTTTTACCTCTTCATCCTTCATCCCCAGTCCTCATTTCTCTCTCTCTGTCCCTCATTTGAGACATTTATAAATAAATCCTGTTAGCTGGCAGAATGGTGCCCATAATTCCCACCTCTTGCATATTGCTGATAACAGCACCAGAATGTAATAATTGGCGCCAAATAACATATTAGATCATTTTCCTCTGCTCTTTTGTTTTTTCTGTGCTTATGCCAGGGGATTGTGTACTTGTGTGCTACCTCTGAGTCCCATGTTATTCATTATAGGCTCTGAGGTACAAAGGTTGCTTTTGTACAGAAATGTTGTTTTGTCTCTTTCGAGGCACAAGCAAAGCAAAGTGTGACCACCTGCTGAGGGGCAATTATTATCAGACCTATTTTTTACAGCTTAAAGCTTGTTCATGTGCTGTCATTTTAAGGGTCTGTAATGGAGAGAGTCAAGTGTACTACAATATCGGCTGTCACCAAGCTACTGTGTGCAGACATGCTTCGAAAAGAGGCATTAAAGGGTGCATAATATGCCATTGTTATTATTGAGTGAGTACCTACCATAACAGCCCACTACACCTTCAGAGGACTTTACCATAACATCTGGCATCCAAAAACAGTCACTTCTACTCCTGATGAGAACACTGATCAAAAATAAATAAATAAAGAAACTGAAGCTGCCGATGCTGCTGAGTGTGAGCTTCACACCGGGGAGAGTTGTGAGTGTCCGCCCAGCCACACACACTCAGTGACAGGGCTATCTGTTAGCATTGCATGTTTTTCATCTATGGGTGTAACGACAGAGTTGAGCTAATTCAGTGTTCAGTGTGAGCTTGTTTGGACTGTTTAATGTCACAGTGCTGGATGTTAGCTGCTGCTGCAGCTGTGTAGCTTTTGCTTACTAACATCTGCTGATCCCGCAGGATATGATCAGAAATTGATATTTTAAAGGTATAGAGTCCCAATACAAAGCCCTACCACAATAATTACATGAAGATGAACAAATAATATTTTCAAACAGCTGGAGGCTTTATGTTTTAGAGTTGTCTGGGTATCCCATTTTCCTGAACATAATATCTCAAGAAGGCCTTAGGAACTTCTTCAAATTTGGCACAAACGTCCACTTGGTCGTGAGGATGAACTGATTAGAATTTATGTGTCAAAGATTAAAGGTCAAAGTAACTGTGACCTCATCTATCTTAATCTTGTGAACGTGATATTTCAAGAACTCCATGGGGTAACTCTTCAAATTTGGCACAAACGTCCACTTGGTCGTGAGGATGAACTGATTAGAATTTATGTGTCTAAGTTTAAAGGTCAAAGTAAATGTGACCTCATCTATCTTCATCTTGTTAATATGATATTTCAAGAACGCCTTGAGGGAACGCTTCAAATTTGGCACAAACATCAACTTGGACTCAAGCATGAACTGATCAGAATTTAGTGGTCAAACGCCAAGGTTACTGCAACCTCACAAAACATGTTATTGACCATAACTCAATAACACATATGCTAATTATGACAAAATTTCACATAAATGTCTAATAGGGATTAAATGAAGTGATGACATTTTATATCCAGAATATCAAAGGTCAACTTCACTGTGACATCATAATGTTCTGCAAAAACGCTTTTCTGGCCATTATTCATCACCATGACTCAGGAGGAGAAGGGGAGACATTTGATCAGATACTGAATTGGTGACACTAATCTTGGGTGTCCATCTTGACACTGTGCTGATTGTACTGTATAGAGCGGTGCTGCTGGGGGAAAGGTTTTAGAATTTGCGGCAACATCCATATCTGAAGCATTATCTACTGTCATGGCTGCGTATGAGTCTGGACAAACATTGATGTAAACTGTATCTGCAACTTGAGTGGTTTGCAGAGTATGTGAATAATTAATAAACACGCTGTTTCATCAGCAGTGCGTTAATTTTACTATACAACTGGGATGGTAATTCTTGACATCTCCCACTTTTTAACCATCACTGTGACACAATATTTCAATGTGTGCTAAATTGTTTGTTTTGAATCTGATCCAAATCTTACCCTATCATTATTCTAGTGACTATTTTGCAGATAAACCTAGTAACCCTCGCCAAATGATCTTGGAAAGGAACTGAGCCATAACATCCAGCTCCCCTCAAAGAGCTCTAATTCCCATCCTGTACTACCTTATATCACCAATTTATAATACAGTTCTTGCCTTGGGTTTCAATCAAGCCCAAGACTGACCCATCATGCCTCCATGCCTTTTTTTTCTATGAGCGAAATTATTTTTATCTTTATCAACCCCCCTGCAGTCCTGCTCCTGCAGTGCACTCCCTCCTGGAAAGTCTTCCTTTGTTGCATATTTTATTGTGGGCTTTTATTTCTTGAGACAACTACCCAGCAGAAGAGAATGACTCACTTAAACAAATGCTTTCTAGCATAGTCACTGTCCTGATTTGCCCTCCCACGTGTGTGGCTAAAACAAACATCCCTCCAAAATCTTTTGGTCCTGCCAATAATTAACATACTTAGCTAAGATGAGATATCAAACTTTGAACTTCTGGACATTCATGAACTCTCTAAAATAATCAATAAATCACTACAACTGCTTCTCTTCACATATAATATCACTAAATGTGCCCCAAGTGAGATCTTTGGTTCTGCTCAAATAATTATTAATGATTAGAATTCAGTAGCCTGAGGCCAGATTTGAAAAGGCTAAAATAAACCATTATCCTCTTTACCGTCGTTGACACTGACACACCTTTGCCACCATGCCTTAACAAGGTCACAGATATCTAAAACCAGTGCTGACACACTGTGGCCCTCCCCTCACTGATTCACTGCCACAGTGGTGCGGAGTATTTGCCCGACCCTTCAGCAGCACCCATGTCCAAGAGGTAAGACCTCCCGTGTCTTACTTCATACAGTCAATATCTTTAGAATTAGAAAAAAAAAAGGAATTAAAGTTCTCAAGTTGTCATTCAGGTCGAAGAGCAGCTGTGTGAGGCTGAACCAGATGACTCCACTTTCGATTTGGAGAAAACAAAGACCCCGCTTGGATCCATGGGAGGTGACTCTGGATCCGCGCAGCAGGAAGACCTACTGGAGGGAGACCTGGGACTTGGCACTGCTCCTGCTCTCGCTAGGGAGGCCTGAAGCTCCAGGAGTCACCTCCAACCCTAGCTTATCGGACCCTGCTGCCCTGAGGCGGAGGCCCTGCCTCCCACTATGAATGGGGTCACTGGCCAGGGCATCTGAGAGGAGCTGAGCGGGAGTCGGCGTTACAATGGCTCCCAAAAGGTCACGCACTCCCCTTGTGCTGACATGCATGCAAAGACACACTCACAGAGGGAGAAATTACAAAGGCCGTTGCTCTTTCTGTTGCTTTGCTGATGATTTTCTCGGCTTGTTTTGCTCCAGTTTTCAGGAATTTTAATAAGCTGAAATAGAATGATTAATCCTGCCAGTAAACGTCTAACACTGCGCACAGGAAGCAGGACCTGACCCATGTGTGCACTCTGTACTTTTCACACAGCAAGCAAAAGTTCTGGTGAAAATACAACATGCTAAGACGCACATTAATTGCCTGCGGCGCAGCTTCATGCTACTCGGTTACATAAGGTCTTGGTTTGAAGCTTCAGGGAGAACTGCTCATGAATATGTACCATGATTGAAAGCTACAGTATTTCCCTTAATCAGCTGAAATGGTATTTTTGTGCCAACTTTGCTTTGCTCTTCCCCAACTCCTTATTAAACTTTTATTGCACTGTTTTCTGCCACAATCCTTTTAACTGATTCAAAATGTATTCCAGTGAATTTATACTTATACCCCACCCCTCACAACTTGCTTATCATTCTGCGGCCGGCTCGAATACTTCCAAATGCTTAAGTATATTAACAGCGTTTGGAAAAGAGACTACTAGCATGTGAGGTTTCCTCTGACTTCTTTATAGATTGCACTTTGCTTTCTGAGTGCATCATTATAAATCTCAGAGCCCCGTTCCCCTTGCGTGGAGCAGAGTGTTGTGTACTGCTCAAATCCAATCTGTGAAGGTTAGGCTTTGTGAGTATGCAGACTGTTTGGTTCATATTAATAAAGCCATTGTCCTTGAAGTGAGAGCTTTCCATTTTACGTTGTGAATGCATGGGTGCATCTGTGGAATGCTCCTCTGTTTCAGAACTCGGTAGCAGCACAAAAATTTACAATGCATTCTCCTTTGTTTGCGCCGTTGTTTGAGTTCAGTTTTGTTCTGAGCAAAAGAGACTGAATGATAGCGATGTAGCATCATGAGTCCTCAGACGGAGATGCTTTAGTTTCACCCATAAAGGAACAGTCTAATTCTGAGAACAATCTCAGTAGTTAGGGTGTCATTTGCTGAGATAAAACTGCACAATAGGCCATCGCAACACAATGCACTATAGCGCATTTGTTCAGTGATGTTCAAAGCATATAAACTTTAAAATCTGATTTTTGAAAACTCGACGGCGATGTCTCTTTCCACAAGTGACTCGTGGTGAACAAAAAAATGTATTTTCAGTGGTTTCATTGAGAATTACTCACTGAAGAACACCCACGAGCCACAGCATCTATCTCTGTGCAGGATGAAGAACCTCTCTCAATAAGGGCGTAGAAATTTTCTGTGTAACCTTGTTGAGGAAGTTAAAGTGCCGCTTGTCAAGTTTTTCAAGTGTCATTTTTGGGCTTTTTCAGCATCACAGACTAAATGTTAATGAGCTGTTTTCACCGGAGTGAGATAAAAGCTTCAAACCTCACATCGTCACATTGAATTCTGGATGGATTAAGAGCAAAATTATGAATTGTCACTATAACTTTCATACTTTTAACCTTGTATTCAAATCATAAAATATTAGTGTATCTCCCTTTTTGAGCCAACTACTAAATACAGTATTTCTAATTGATATGAATAGTATTTTTACGCAACATGCTTGAGGCAGCTTGTGGAGTTTTTGACCTCTAATAACAACCTTATAGAGATGTTTTTAACTGTGAGGCATTCTTGTTCTTGTGCCCGAGGGCGCACATGCATGGAGATGATGGGATACATATTTATGCTGATGGTTTTACATTATTCCTCTCATGTACAGGTTGCAATAAATCCCCAGGAAACGTATTAACGCACCAGCAAATGCAGGGAAGAAAAAGACTATCAGGACGTAAACACAGATGTTAACACTGCAGGTTTCATGAAATAAGAATTGCTTTGCAGATGTTTTATAAGAAAGGAAATGCATTTTACATGATGGTTATGCTGAAAACACACCAAGCAGCAGCAAAGGGTGGCTTGCTGCAATAATTATTTCCGCAGCCAGGTGGCGTGTCAATGTGTATCAGGTGGGGAGAAATTCCTTATAATATAGGTCAACATGTCACAGGACTGTGTTTACTGTTAGGCTGCGGGTACTGTCTGGCTGCGATTCGCCCCTAAAAGTTTAACTGTCCCCAACTTTTTGTATGCCAGCACCTTGCAGCAAAATCAACTCCCCCAGCTCAGAGTGGCTGCTGTAGCTTTCCATAGACATTGCATGACAGCTTGCCGCAGGCCGCACTTCGCCACTGCTTGGCGTGTTTTCGGCTTTAAACCTCAAGGAAACCCAAACCATGCCCAGTGGCTGAGGGACATTATGTCCTGCCTTAATCTTGAGAAGATACGCTACTCAACTGGTAACTCAGATAAAAAATTCCAAAAGGTTTGGGGCTCCTTTCTGACATACTTCCAGAGCTGTCAGTTAAAGTGAAGCTTTTGGGTTTGTTTCTTGTTCCTGTTACTTTCTGTCAGTGTATACTCTGATGAAGTACCCCACATAATCATGCCTCCCCTTCTCTTTTAATATTGGGCCTGACTTTCAGCTCATCTGTCATTTACATATATATATATTTTTATACTACTCAGAAGATAGAGAACCGTCCTATTGACGATATTCCAGCTGTTATCAGGGGTTAGTGGAATGGGGAGGATTGTGACTGGATTTCATGCTTTGTTCCTTGTCATATATGTGCTTTAAATTTGATACCTGTTGTGAATATGCATCATGTAAACCTCTAGGAAATACACAGTTCACTAACAAGAATACTAGATAACACTTTACTTGAAGGTATCTACATGAGAGTGACATGACACTGTCATGAACTTGTCATGAACATTATGTACTTGTCATAAACGTTTATGACTGCTGTCATTAAGTGTCATTTGGTTTTTGTAATGACAAGTTGACATTGTTTGGGTTGTTTTGATTATGACAACTTGACATTAATCAAAGTGACATTACCAGAAGTTGTCTTTGTCATGACAAGTTCACATTAAATTTGTTTGGGATGTCCTTATAATTAGAGATGTACCGATACCACTTTTTCCTTCCCGATACCAATTCCGATCCCTGAACCTTAGGTATCTGCCGATACCGAGTACCGATCCGATACCAGCGAGTAAAAAAAAAAATGGATGGGATATGAATTGTTGTATGTCTCAACTCCTAAAACCCTATGTAAAATATTAAAAAATTAATATATAATAGTAGAATGAATGCCATAAAACTTTTTTTTAATTGTTATTATCCAGTGTTGACACAGATCAAGACACAGGTTAAAGTGCAGCCACACAATTTGGTAAAAAAGACATTTTAAAGGCTACAGTAGAACGCTTTTTAAACTCCGCTCCGTTTCCATTTCGTTTCCCTGTAGCGTGTGTATACGTAATGACATGAGGCATTACGTGGTATCGGATTGGTCATAGGCTGTACTCGCCGATACCCGATACCGCATTTTAGGCAGTATCGGAGGCATTTCCGATGCTGGTATCGGTATTGGTACGACTCTACTTATAATGACAACTTGACATTAACATAAAGACATCTTCTGGTAATGTCATCCTGGTTAAAGTCAAGTTGTCATAATGACATCCCAAACAAATTTAATGTGAACTTGTCATGACAAAGACAACTTCTGGTAACGTCACTTTGATTAATGTCAAGTTGTCATAATCAAAACAACCCAAACAATGTCAACTTGTCATTACAAAAAAAAGAATGAACACTTAATGACAGCAGTCATAAACGTTTATGACATGTACATAATGTTCATGAAAAGTTCATGACAGTGTTTTGTCATAGTTATGACAGTGTCATGTCACCCTTATGTAGATACCTTCATGTAAAGTGTTACCGAAAACTCCACAGGGCACCTTTAAGTTATGTAGCAAATGGCAACACGTGTGACAGTATTCCAGCACAGTGGTTCTCAAATGGTGAAGGCACAGTGGTGCAAAGTGCACTGAACTGAGGTCTGTCTTGACAAAACCTATACCTAATTAATAACACATGTTAATATCTTATAGTTTTTTTTATTACAATACAATTACAATAATGAAAAATCTATTGGCTTGCAGTGTTGGATTTTATTTTAATTTTAATCCTGCCTCATGCACCAGGCTTTGAGAACCACTGTCTTGTCCCTCTGTTTTTGATCATGACTTCTACATGTGCAGCAGTGCGGGTTTGTTCAACACAGATGCGTAAACTGTCTTGTTAACTGTGAACTTTACTCAATGCAATATTCCCAGATCATGTGTTTGGATAAGAGCAAGCAATTGTAAACATTTGAAATGGTAGAACAGACCGCTTACACCGACACTGAGAGAGACTTTCCAGCTCCAGAGCCATGACACATTGTCCACAGTGCATGATGTCATCCTACAAGGATTTGGTGACAAAAAAATCAAAACATCCTCTTTTTTTTTTTTTTTTTTTAACCTAGAAGTAGCACTACTGCTGTTCCGATGTAGCCTAGTCATCACACCTCTACCTATGGCACATCAACAAACCAATTTATTGATTGTCTCTGACTTCAACCAGATCTTACAAATAAACATTAGCAATGAGCGCTTTTTTAACCAGTTGTTCTTTGTTTTTTTGTTGTTTTTGTTTTTCTTTCATCAACTATTTTCACTTTTACAGACAGTATGGAGACTGAAAAAACAGATTTTTTTTTGTAAGGTTTTGAACATTCAAAAATAACCCCAAAATATCCACTTTGAAGTGTCATCATAACAAGATACATGATTTATACAGTTGTTGTTGTTTTTTTTTTCATAGTTGCAGCTTCACTAATTAAGTCATTGTTCATAGGCCTTGCATTTTCAAACACATCCAATATTCCAGTATAAAAGAAGTGGTCCCTTCAAATACCGCTGCGATTCAACCGAGAGAAACGTGATACATTCCAAAATGTGGCCAGTGGAGCTCCTCCAACACTGATTTAACGTAAAGCTTTAATTCCACAATAAGAGGAAACGGCACTCAATGCAAAATGAACATTAAATTAAAAGGTCTTTGGTGAGTATGTTTTCACAGTTTGGAGTGTGTCAGTAGTGATTTGCTCAGGTCCTTGGCCTCCCCGGCTGTTCTGACTCTTTCGTACCCCAGAACAGACATGGCATGGTGACAGTAGTCCTCCACTTGTTTGATCTGTTGAATGCTGAGCACTGTTCTCCATGCACTAGCAGCTTGTGTGGCGTTCCTGGACGAGACTATGAATGGCTTAGAGGAGGAGCTGGAGCCGCTGGTCATGTTCAGCGCAAATGACTCGATGTCGTGGTTGGATGTGAGGTTGGTGAAGCGGTAGATGTTCCGCAAGGTCTTTACAGGGTTCTCCACCAGGTCCTCGTACCGCACCGCCATGTACTTCCCTTTCAGCCAGCTGGGTGGGTTTAAGGCAGTCCTCAAAGTCCTGGAGGTGCGGTCACATATCACCTCCATGGCTCCTATGGAGTGGTAGTCTGAGCCGTCCTTCTTGTTGGCTTTGTGACCGGGATCCACGAAAGGTATCCGGCGGAGTTTAGGATCCCTGCTGCGCACCACTTGTAAATTCTCCCTTATCAGGCCGTGTCTGGATTTGATCCTGGAGTTGGCCACTGCCCGCGGGTCTCTGACCAGGTGTATCACCTTCAAATCCAAGGATGGATCCTCCATGAGCGGGGCCAGCACGTTAACGTCCAAAATGCGTACCCCTTTAATGACTATGGTGCTATATTTGAGGCACTCCTCCTCCAACAGTCTAAGGCTTTGAGGGGGGCACTTTTTACACACCTTATCATCCACCATCCCCACCACCTCCTTCCTGTAGGCTGAGCAGAGGGGATAGGAGCACACCACTTTATTGAGGGTGGCCCCAAATAGTCCCAGGGAGGTGAAATTCTTGCCCCCGGGGCTGTTGTAAAGTTGGAAAACAGACAGATCACAGCGGTATAAGGAGCTAAGCATGTCCCTGGCTGCCCCCTGTAAAGACACCGCATCACCCGGGTACAGTTTCTGCCAGATGTGCCACATCGGCTCGTACAAGAAGAACACTTCGGGATTTTGGTTAAAAAGCTCCCCAAAAAAGGACGAGCCTGACCTCCAGGTGGTCAGAACATAGATAAGCTGTCTCTTTTTAGCCAGAGAGGGCCTGTACAGGAAGCGAATGTCAGATCTGCTCTGATAAGTGGTGCTCCTCATCTGATGATTACACTGCTGAGGCTCCTTAGTCCATTTATAATTAGCCAAGTTAAGCATAGTGAGGACCAGCAGTAAGAAGTAGGCCATAAATAACACAATCCTCTTCCTGCGGAGGACTTTCATCACGATCCCAGGCTGTGCTATTATCTTGGTATGATTCCTGTAGGTTTTAAGCTTCCTCCCAAAGCCAGCATCCTTCTCCCAAGGCGCTGTCAACTTCAGTGGTTGATGATATTGTTTGCCTCTCATCTGTACCCTCTGTGAGTGGCTCTCACCACTGGACAATGCTTCTTACATTGACTGTGCACCAACACGCTCTGTCGGATGTATACAGCCTATACTGGGAATTGATACCCAGCTGAATAGCAGCTTATTAGGTAATATACTCACCGCCAATTCGAAATCCACAACGCGATATCCCGTTTTCACTGCACTGCGCAATGTTCTTCATAGGAATGGATGAAAGGAGCGCTTAAGTTGTCCATTGCAGTGATTCTGTGGGTGGCCCGCGTTCAAAACAAAAAGGAAGGAGCCTTCATCATTGTAACAGACGCCCTGTTTGACCATGTTCAGCGGAGGCATCCCTGCGCAGTTATCATCTGATGCATCCTGGTAAATGCAGCCTGGCGAGCTTCAAGCATCGCACACAATAAAACGGTCACGATTTGGCGCGCCCGGCCGCAGCTCGGATCATTACGCATCTGCCATAACGGCGCACTGAGCAGCCAGTATCCACAGTTACAGCGTTTGTGGTGAAAGGGTGCCTCGGTCTTCCTGCTCCTCCGCTCGTCCAACTAATACAAACTGGGAGCGATTCAATCAGAATACAAGGAGAAAAGCCCGCCCACTGAGGGACCGCATTGGCCCGCGTGTTGGCGTCGTGCGTCAGCGAGCTGCGCCATTGGACCCGCCGCGCGTCTGTCTCGCTGCAGGCTGGATTCTGGCTCCCACAGATCGCAGCAATGGTAGTCTGTGGGAAATGATGCTGTTGTTGTGTTTCAGGGAGGCCTAGCTCACTATCTGCATCCTTGTAACCATGCTCCACCCTCCTGTTTTAACACACACAGCTGCACACTATAAAAGGTGCAAGTGCTTTATAGGATGTTGATGGTGCCTTTGTGAAAACCTCACCCATCCCCATTGTCTTTGAGTCTTTTGTTTAAATGCATCTTTTTTTAACTGTCTCCTGTCTTTACATCCCTGTTAAGTATGTTCTCTTTATGGTGCATGAGTGCAGAGAAATCAATATTTTAAATTAAATGTATTTGTTTTTTTACCCACTACAGCCTCCAGAGGGTAGCCCAGATCTATAAGAGAAAAAACCAACAGATTCCTGGCCTAAAGGAAAAATCCTATTATTAATTAAAAGTATACCATACTCACATCACAGTGAAATATGTTCCTGTTAGAGTATTCCACTGAGATATGGTTTGAGATGAAACATTCAACTAAATAATTGAAAGTTATGTACAACTGCAGGTCTAAAGGAATATTGCTGTGTTTTTCCCCCTCTCCGTTGAATGTATCGGAAACAGTCAGCAACAGTGACTGACACTCCTCTCAAGTGGAATCAGCTGAAATGTGACATCTGACAGCTGTTCCCCAGGAACTGACAAGTCCGGGAAAGCTGTAAGGCCATGTGTTTGAACAGAGGAAACCACATGCTCTGCAGATTGAAAATCATCTTCCCTAAGAGGCTTGCCAGTTTGGGATTACAGCCGTACAATTGAACGACACAAAATATGGAGTGCAAAGAGGTCCGGCCCTTTGACCCCTTGTGGGAAATCTGTGGGCGTGTAATACCCGGATATCCTCAGTGATTTCACATTAGTGTCATTTGATTGTGACCTAATTGTATTTGTTGTAAATATCTTGTAATACTGAAATCCTCCCCTACTATTCAGCTACAATAGCTCTGTTTATATGGCCACACAAAATTACAACAGTATAGCATTGTTTTTTTTCTAAGGAGACATCTGCTTCAGATCAAGTGCAGCTGCATGCGCTTTTGAATAGAGCTCAGCTATAGGTTGGATTACTGGACTGTGCAGTGAATAATTACTCTTCATGCTCTGTAAAGTGTGCACTGATCTTTCCATCCCATATGTACTCACTGTCTTGCACTCCACCAGCACATGGTGCAAAACCTTTGTGCGGACTGCCCTCTGCTGGAGCACTGTGTCTCCAGTCAAGACAAAGGGATAGTTTTCTCTCATTTACCCTCAAAAATGTTTGACATTACAGCCTGTGTTTTGCATTACCAAAGCATTTATACACCTTTAATGTAACTGAGGAATTGCATCAACATTTAAGCCTATTGAATACATATATACATAAAAATTGTTAAGTGGGCAGTGGGAAGTAATCAAAATAAAGCATTTAGGGAAAATATAGAATAGCAGTTTCTGTAGTTGGCTTTCCTTGAGCTTATAAAAGGTAGTCACAATGTAATTTTTAAAGTGCTATATTTCCATCTAAGTTTGAGTTTAAAAAAAAAACTGTTGAAGACTTCATATCTGTCACATTTTTAGAAAGAGTACAGGTTTGTTTCTGTCACTGTTGTCCTCAGCTTGGGATTATTTATTGAAAATCTGCTAATGTGACACAGTGTACTTCCTGTATCTAGCACCAAATAGCAGTCCATACATTTCCCACTACACTGTACATTATGTTGTTATTCCCCCTTTCAGTCTGATTAACTAAAGGCTGTTCTGGGATGTTGTATTCTTGGATAATAAAGTGCAGCTACAGGACCTTTTTCCCCACTTGCGCACATAATTGCTTAGAAATGGAGTGGATGGGGACAAGCCTGTTTTAAAACGCTCGTTTAATTTAACAGCTTCTCTATGAATTTTAATTATGAGGGGGGCCAAGTTTGACTCGACGTGCACTATGTTGGAGCTTTTCAGAACTCTTAGACAAGATTTATAATATTCTGTGTGGGCTTTTTCAGGTGGATGAGAAGTCGTGAATACTAAGAGGGGCACTCATTACCACAGAGAGCAACTGAGTGAGTAAATAAATCAAAACATATACATAGCACACAACATTGATATGGACTGTTGTATTACATTGCAAAATGTTTCTCTCTTTCAGTGCATGCATGTAATACCCCTGTGTATGGCATATATGTAGGATGCATGGCAACAGCCTGTCAGTCAGTTCTAACTCTGTTATTGGAGGTTGTTATAAGCAAAGGTGTGGGTTTATTTTCAGCATTGCAGGGGGACATACAGTATATGAAACAGGGGGTGTCTGGGGGTCCTCTGTTAGAAAATTCTGAGCATCAAACACTTAATTTCCTGCATTCTGGTGAATATTTATGCACTAATTTGTGCACTTTCTGCATTAATTTAAGGTGTAACTGTCATTAATTTTGTCAAAATAAAAGTTCTCTGCTACTTCAAAGTTGTCCCCTGCATTCCACCTGAAATATACATCTATGGTTTTAAGACCTTTTTAGACTACATTTCCAGAGTTTTAGGGAATTTTGAATTTTTTTAAACAAGGTATTTTTTTTATTGGTAATTCAGTAAAGATGTACAGAGTATCAATGAACAAACACAGAACCAGTAAGGACAAAAAAACATTAGCTCACCCACCCATCAACCCAGGAACACACAGAGAAAACCAGACCAGTCAAAGGAAATCTAATAGGCAAGAAAAAATAAAATAAATGAATGAAAAATAAAATAAAAAGGAATACAATTAAATATGTATATAAAACAATTTTAAAAAATAAATAAAAAAGGAAAAAATGATGACAAATTAATTAACTTGTATGACATGGGGGAGTACAGCATGTTTCTTTACAAATTTTCAGCTTCCATATTTGCCACAAAAATTAAAAATGGTTGCCGGGTGGCAAGGAAGCATGCACTTGATCCATAACATACTTGATCCAATGTCCATATGTTGGAGATGAAGAGTCCTTCCATTTACACAGGATGAGCCTTCTGGCCTGAAGTGAGCAGAAAGACCCAATGTCCGCTTGGGCTCTAATTAAGTTCACATCTAGAGGAGTTACTCCAAATATTTCCATAGACATAAATGGGGCAACCAGCTGTCAAAACATTATTGAAAAAGTTTTGAATATTAAATATCAAATCCTAGAATGGGGAAATTGGTATTTTTTACAGTATTTCCTTTTTGAGCAGCTGTTTGATTCACATAATCCCTCAATAGGCCTTGTCTAAAGAGAACATTTGGACAAGTCACAGCAGGAAAAGCACAGGTTTGAATAATAAAATTAATGATGGGTTCAGTGTCAGGGTGCTGGTATTGTTCATGCTGCCATGGCTTATTGGGCTACTTAATGGAATAGGGCCACTGTTAATGTTAGTGGAAACACCTGTGCTTTTACTATTAAGTCAGAATCTTGTCTGTGGAAAAAGGTCTCCTTTTTAATTTAATGATATTGCTTCCCTCTGTGCAAGGTACAGTATGGTTTGACTGCAGGTGTTGTATAAATATTTTTAGTTTAGTCCATGTCAGACAATTTAATTCCCATTTTATAATAACCCGCTGGCTTTTTATCTCAATAACCTTGACTGGGAAGAAATGTTTTACTCAAATATAAAATATTGTGAACTGTACGGCTGCCATGCCTTCTTTATTATCAGTTTCTCTATTTCTTTAATCATTTACAGACATGTTTACTGGTCTGCGATAAGTGTTACAGACTGATATGGATATGGTAATCAGAGCCAGGAGGACAGCTGATGATACACAGACCCAGACATGTGTCCCCCTCTCTTTCCATTATCCAAATGCAGGTAATTTCACCCATGCATATCCAAACACATCGATTTTGAGGACATGTTCACATTACAGCAGGAGGCAGCCTGTCCAATAAGAGATGAATACACTTCTGCAGAGAGCAAAGGTGTGTTTTGTCCTTAGTCACATTGATCTTGAGCCATATCTAATGCTCAAGGGTTTATTCTATAAAATATACAAACGGTGATTAATGTTGTCAGCGCATATTTGGCAGCCAGTCAGCATCCAAATGTCTCATATATCTAATCTGCATGAGTTCTGTTTAACTTGCATTTTGGCAGTAGGCTGTGATGAAGAATGCTCATCCAGACACAGTATCTCTGCATGTATACACACACACACACACACACACACTCAGATAGTCAGTACAAAGCTGCACTGAAGTGCCCTGTTACGTAATCGTGAAGCACAGCGGCTTTGCGCCTGCGAAATGAACGAGCAGGTGGAGGAGGAAACATGCGCAGTAGCAGCCTCGTCAGCAGCATCAGGACCAAAAGATCCCCAGGAGCCTGCGATGCGAGAAGATGGTGCATGTAAACACGCGTAGGGAGATGACCGTGTCGCTTTGTCGGACCGCAGTCGCAGCTCGCGTCTCCGAAGCCGAAGTTTGAAGTCATTTCAGGCGATTAAAAACCCCCAAAAGGAGACGATTTGTTTTGTGCCAGCTGAAGCGCGCAAACGGAGCAGCAGAGATGCGACGGCAATAACAACACAATCGCTTTAGTCTCATGACGACGCTTTAAAGCCTCTGCTGCGCTGCGACACACAGTAAAAAAAAGGACTCCTCTCATGTCACCCTCATATGACAGGCTTTCTTTTGTAATGGTCGCCTGTTTCTAGTGGGATGCACATCAGTGTTTGGCCGTACTCGCTCTCCGTCGTAATGGCAGCTCTGTACCAGAGCACGGACGCTTCCTCTCCGGATAAATTTCTGGCCTTGAAAGACGTGAGAGAGGTGAAAGAGGAAACAACGCTGGATGAGAAGCTCTTCTTGCTGGCATGTGAAAAAGGTTCGTCAGTTATTATTGCCTCCAATCCCATAATCATTGCTTTTATGCTTATTATGGTGCGTTTAAGATCACAGAAATGCTCCTTTTATGTCAGAATCTGTCTCTATAATATCACTGAAGCATAATGTGAGTTGGATGGCACTGCAGGTAAAAAACACCATGACTAACAGCTTGTCAGATTTCCAGCAGGGTCATTGCAGCAAGCAGCAAACTGTACAGTCATACCACATTTTTTTTCTCCCAGTGAATACCTCTCACAGCTGCCTACATGTTGGCCACTGTGGAAATGTGCCCACAGGGGTTAAGATATATTTAGCAGAACGTCTGCTCTTCTAAAAAGTTTCTCTCCTTGCCTCGTCTGCCGACTTTTCACAGCTCCTGACAAGGAAAGTTAACGCAAACAAGCCGAGGAGAAACTACACATGATGATGCACAATGAGGCATGGGCATTCTCATCCCGTCAGATGGGAGGAGAATGTTTCATTGATAAGTTAAGAACATTGCACAGGCATAGGTTGTTTGAGGTGTACTGGCCAGCCTTACCACCATGACCATATAAAGTCTCTCTAAACATGGCTCGGCAACAGAGAGTGTCCTTTGAGGGAGATGTTATTGTTATACATTACTGAGGTTAAGAGGAGTGCTGGAGCTGAGCCGGAGAGTGTTTGCCTCATGACTGGAGTTGTGTGTGTGTGTGTGTGTCCGTTTGGCGCCAGCCGCAGATCACACTTCACTGCTTTTATAGATCTGACTCCGTAAAAATGTCCTAATGTGGACGTGCTTCTCGTCTTAGGCGACTACTACATGGTGAAGAAGCTGCTCGAGGAGAACCGACACGGCGAGCTCAACCTCAACTGCGTAGACGTGCTGGGCCGGGATGCCGTCACTATCACCATCGAGAACGAGAACCTAGACATCCTGCAGCTTCTTCTGGAACATGGCTGCCAGGTAGTAAACAGTGCATGAAGAAGACGTCACTTTTTCGAGTTGTCTTGTATGTAATTTGTTCTCTGAGAGCTTCATAAATTATGCATTTGTTTCTGTGTAGGCGACAGATGCCTTGTTGGTGGCCATAGACTCGGAGGTGGTGGGAGCTGTGGACATCCTCCTCAACCACAGGCCGAGGCGATCTTCCAAGCCCTCCATCGCTGTTAGTCTCCTCTCATTACTGCTCATGAATCCTCCTCCAAGATGCAAAGAGCAGGCTGATATATGAGATACTCCCTTATCATTTCTGCAGATTTTTATCCATGCATTTCTATCCCTTTTAAGAAACTGATGCAGCGGATTCAGAACCCAGAGTACTCCACCACCATGGACGTGGCTCCGGTCATCCTGGCGGCCCACAGGAACAACTACGAGATCCTGACCATGCTGCTGAAACAGGACATCTCGCTTCCTCGGCCCCACGCTGTAGGCTGCGAGTGCACGCTCTGCAACGCTAAAAACAAAAAAGACAGCCTACGGCACTCCAGGTACGGGCCTCCCCGGTGACGTACAGTAGAGCACATTTGCTTTCCCCAGATGGCTGCATTAAATCCCTTTGATCTAAACCAGAAGACAAGCATTGCACAGAATTACTGTATTTTGGAATGGCCGACGTCATTTTTGTCTTCCAGATGATGCCTGTGTTATTTTAGTCCATGATTGTTTCGGACTTGCTCTGGTATGTCGGAGCTTTAACAGCCATGAATCAGTCGGTGTGTCAAGTGAAGTGTCCAGCAAGGGTTCTTGTTAAACACTGCGGCACCATGTTTTGATGATAGCATCAGCTTGAGAATGTCTGTTTAAGTATCTGGAAAGAAATGCACTGACTTTTTGTGAAGCATTTGTCTAGTTTTTAATGTTAACAGTCTTTGTCCCACAGAGGACTCCTAATGCTGTCTGTTATTGCCAAACTCTACTTATCCAGCTGAAGCAAGCCAGTGTTTGGTGTGCCAGTATTGGTGTATTCGTTGTTTGTTATAAGTAGTGGTTTTATACTGAAATATAATATAATTACAAACAAACATGGGTGCATTATAAGACAGTGGGCCACAGGGTGCAGATATGCAAAAGGCCCCACCACCTCTCCTACACAGGAAGAAGACAAACAGTCTTTGTGGTAGTTTGTCGCCGTCATGCATCTTTTTATGGGTTTTTTATTATCATTATTTTTATATTATTCAAGACTTTATTTCAGACACACAAGAGGGTCCATAGCAAAAAAGAAAAGGACATACACGACAGAAAAAAAAGACACAATTCATCATTCAATTTATTTTAAAAAGCAAGGCTATTCATGTTAAGGCTTTGTTGCCAGTGTTTTGTGAGCCTGGATGAAAGCATCTCATCCTAGGGTTGGTTAAAGCGTCTATTATGCTGTTCTCTGACTCATCCAAATGACACATAAAATTGTACATCAGATGTCTTAGAGGTGCAGAGAGAACGCGCCACCTGCAACACAGTGTTGCATCAGCTGCCAACTTGTTTTCTCGGTTTGTCTCTTTGTGGTCAATTTGTGTTTTGTTTTTTGTCGGTTTGCGTCTCTTTTGGTCATTTTGATTCTCTTCCTGGTTGTTTGACATTTTGCAAGTGAAGGCCAGGGGCCCCCTTACTCTTTTGGCCCCTGTGCCCGGTAGGCCTGTTAAGTAATCCATCCATGACTACAAACTGTAATTTAGGGGAAAGCTGCAAAACCAGCAGTATTTCTACTGGGAGGTAGCAATTCTTTGTTTCTGATACCATCTTAGACTTGCAGATGAGATTTTACTGATCTCTTCTGCTGGGCATTTTTGTTCTCTCTGCAGGGCAGTGTAGCTTCCCACACAGTAAGCTAAATGAATCAGTCTGCGGTTTGGCTGGCAAACAACATAGAGGTCAGAGCAGGTACAGATAAGACAGCTAGAAGGCTGAATGTTTGTTTCTAGATTTCCTTTTTTCTTCCATCTGTGTAGCTTTTGTTTTGTCCTGTTTCTTCCCTCACATTTTCAACCCCCCTTTTTTTAACCACTATTTTCACCTCCTCATCCATCTTGGTCTTTTTTTTGGATCAGGTTCCGCCTGGACATCTACCGCTGCCTGGCCAGCCCCTCTCTGATCATGCTGACTGAAGAAGACCCCATACTTAGGGCCTTTGAGCTGAGTGCAGACCTCAAGGAGCTCAGCCTTGTTGAAGTGGAGTTTAGGTATGATTGCTATCAAGTGCTGCATGTCCATCCGTCATGTCAGTGCGTTTTCATCTAATTTCGTCGCACATAAAGACTGGAAACACACATAAACATATGTACATACATGCACACGGTGATACTGTAATCCCTCTTCCTTAATCCAATGTAACAGATAAGAATCATAATCTTTCATGTCTGATTGTATCTAATTTTCCTCGCTCCAGGAATGATTATGAGGAGCTGGCGAAGCAGTGTAAGATGTTTGCCAAGGACCTGCTGGCTCAGGCTCGAAACTCTCGAGAGCTTGAAGTGATTCTCAACCACACATCCAGCGAAGATCATGTTGACAAGAGAGGCTTACTGGAGGAGCGCATGAACCTCAGTCGACTCAAGCTTGCCATCAAGTACAACCAAAAAGAGGTAAGACGAGCCAAGTCTGCAACATCCATGTGTTTTTTTGGCAGGATCAATAGCAAGCCAATCATCAATTTAAATGGGCTGAGGAAATTATTTGATGTGTTACTTGATAATTTAATCCTTAAACTATCCACAGATTAGTAGAGAGAAAATAATAACTCTATCTGTTATTAATTACCTCTTTACTGTACTATATGCTGGACTAGACATCTGTACACCGTGTGTCTTTTGGAAATATGAGTTTGGCAGGATTAAGTACTTCCTCCAGGCAACAGCAGTCAAAGACAAACTTGAAGTTTGAAGCTGGGGGGCAATTTACAGCTTGGATGGCTCGGTGTGAAAAGTTTGACTCATATATCACAGCTCGACTAGTGGCATATGATTCCTGCAGGAGAAATAACCCTGATAAGGTTCCTCTTAAAGTTGCACATGAGATAATACTCCCTGAGAGTGTTATTTGTGGTTTGTGGTTGGATTTTTATTGCAGGGAGAACAGTGATACGTTTGTAGCTGACTCCCTTAAAAGCGTGCTGGTAGGCAGATTTTGTTACCTTCAGACAGAGCTATGTAAGCTGTTTCCCCCTGTTTCCTGTCTTTGTGCTATGGCTTTATATTCATCCCAGAGACAGTATTTTTATCTAACCTGACTCTCGGCAAGAAGGCTAAAGGCAAGTATCACCTGATTTGACTTAAAATCAAAGGAATTTGTTAATTCAACCTTTAGTTTCAGACTGACTTTCCCCCAAAAAACAGCCATATATGTTGGCTGTGAAGCTTCCGTCAACCCATATTTATGTTTATTGTTAGGCGGCGACCTCTAGTGGTCATAGTAATTATGGCAGTAGCAAAAGAGGGAAGCCAGGTGACGTAGTATAAAGAGTGACAAAATCTGATTAGAGAAAAGGTTGGGGTGGATGGAAGAAGGCGAAGGCATAACCCAACTTAGCACCTTACTCTGCCTCTGATTGTCTTACCCTGACATTCTTACCCTAACCCTAACCAATCTCACTCCTCTTGCCTAAATCTTTAGAACTCAATGAGAAATCAATGAGGGTAACAAGTACTAGCCAATCAGAGGGAGAGTAAGGCGGGTTTTGTCTTAGGCATCCCAGGAAAAAACTGGTGTGAATGGATGAGTCAAACACAGGACTTTCACCCAGGAGACCACTGTTTGTGTCCTGTGAGAAACTAAAAGTAAGCGCTGGATTATATTAATTTACGTACACAAGCAGTTAACTTATGTGACATACTTTTTTGTGGGGGGGGCTTTTTTTAAATGCCTTTATTTGATAGGACAGTTGCAGAGTGAAAGGGTGAGAGATAGGGGATGACATGCAGCAAAGGGTCGTAAATTGGAATCAAACTTGTGGCTGCTGCGGATACGTACTTAACTTGCTTCATGTATGTAATGTATGTTACGTAAGAAACATGATATTTCAACCCAAACCATAATCTTTTCCTAAATCTAACCAAGTAGTTTTTAAACTTTGTCCATTTCACAACGTTAAATAGTTGTTACTAGATACCGTCAAATATGTAGTTTTGGGAGTCACTGGCAAACAACCTCTCCTGTCGTTTAGGTATAAGAACATGTTGCATAATTTCTGTCTGCTTCGCATCTTCACATTGGTATTTTCTCTGTCATTCTCTCCTGGTGCTCCTTTAACAGTTTGTGGCTCAGTCCAACTGTCAGCAGTTCCTCAACACCGTCTGGTTTGGAGAGACGGCCAGCTACCGGCGCAAGCACACCTGTCTAAAGATGGCCACAGTGCTGAGTGTCGCCATGCTTTGGCCGCTGCTCTCTGTCTGCTACCTTCTGGTGCCGCGCTCCCGCGTGGGCCAGATCATCCACACGCCCTTCGTCAAGTTCATCATTCACAGCGCCTCCTACTTCACCTTCTTGCTGCTGCTCAACCTGTACTCGCTGGTCTACAATGAGGGCAAGAAGAACACCATGGGCCCTGCGCTGGAGATGATAGATTACCTGCTCATCCTCTGGATCATAGGTCAGCCTTTTACTCAGCTTTCAAGCAATAAATAAGATACTAATGCATGCTATGTGTAGAGGGGTATCGTGTATGGTCGATTATAATATATACTGCAACTCTTTTAAGTGCAGATTTCTCTAATTGAATAATTATCTATCTCTTAATGGACACAATAAAACTAAGAATAGAATACAAATTCAATAATGCAAACCAGAGTTTAATAGAATAACATGGCATAGTGGAGTGAAAATGAGAGATTCCCGTTATGGTTTGGCTAAAGTCCAGTATCCTGTATCCATAATCCTATCAGGCAGAGCATGACAAACAGCTATTTGTATACTGAACGACAGAAAGCCTGGCCTGACTGGATTAAATCTGTCAGTTCTGCCTCTAATTGAGCTGTATAGAAAGGAAAGCTTCTTCTGTCTCCCCTGTGATTCATCTGAGTGCTGCCATCACTGGACTCGGCACATGCAAACATATATTTGCACATACACATGTACACAAGCCATATCTGTTCAGATGAGGCTGGATAGTGACAGTTAGAAATTGACTCTGTCGCTCCCTGGGGAAGAGCCTCTCTACCTTCCTCTTCTGCCAAGAAACCATTAGCATGATCATTCAATAGCTTTAATGGCCCTGCCTTCTCAGCAGAGATATTTGTCTCATGGTTGCAGCATCCCAGCCCTCTCCACTAGACACAAAGCGTCGCAACCACACCTCATTGGCTGAGGTTTCACTATCATCGCTGGGTTGATAAATCATCCCAATAACTGCACCTGGCAGGTTGTAAAAGGATGTAGAAGCAATTGACTTCTATTATTCAATGTTATGAAGATGGTTGTGGGGTAATTTGCAATTTATTCTGTATATTGCAGGAGTGAGATCAGTAGTTGAGTCATTAGACAGACGTGTAATGGTTCTTTTTCCATGGGCCAAGATAGCCCACTAGATGGGGAAAATGACTTAAGTACTGCAAAAGAGCAACATCAAAGATCAATTTTAATAACTTCCGCAGTTTTTTTCCTCATCACGAAACAGCTGCACTGCAAAGATGCGATGCAGTGGTGCAGATTTCACGCTCCAGGGTCTCTGCACCATCAACAAAACACCAAAGTTGAGCTGAATAACAAGGATGAGAGTTCTAATGATTTAAAAATCAAATGCAAATGTTATCGGGATGTGAGAGGGGCTTTTAAAGTTACAGACAGCACTTACAAGTCACACTGCAGCTTTCCATTTCTTTCGCTCTCCATTGTTCCGTCTTTCTCCCACGCTACCCCCTCCTCCTCTCATCTTTCTCCTGCTCTCTCCGTCCTGCTATTCCCCTGAGCCAGATGCCTCGCGTTAATGGGGAAATCAGATGCTGTGACTGTGGGCTGGGCTACATGTATATCTGTGTGTCACTGTGTGTCTGAATGCATCTCCTTCGCATTTTGATTTCTACATTAGGACTCACTTTTAATGATTCCATAGTAAAATCCAACATCCTACTAACCAGACAAAAATGAATGGAATTTATTCAGGGAGAGAAACAAATTACATGTGAAAAAATATATTCCATTCATTCTGTATGGTTAGTAGGTTTTTAATTTTACTATGGAATCGTTAAAATTTAAATTCTACTCATTCAATTGTAAAATCCAAGATCCTACTAATGAGACAAAATGAAGTGATTTTGTTTCTCTCCCTGATTAAACTCCACCCAGTTTGTGTGGTCAGTAGGATCTTTGATTATACAATGGAATCTGTGAATTTGAGTTCTAATGATTCAATAGTAATATCAAATTTAATGATTCCATAGTAAAATTAAATATCCTATGAACCAGACAAAAATGGGAGGACTTTATTCAGAGAGAAAAAAAATGATGTGTAAAAAATTAAATTCCATTCATCCTGTCTGGTCAATTTTTTTTTTTTTTTTTTTTAAATTTTACCATGGAATAATACAATTGACATCCTACTCATTCCATAGTTAAATCCAAGATCCTACAAACCAGACAAAATGGCTGAAATTAGTTTCACTTCCAGATTGGATTTTACCATTGAATCAATATTTTTTGATTTTACTATTGAATCATTAGAACTTCAATTAAGTGATTCCATAGTAAATTCCAAGATCCTACTAACCAGACAAAAATGGATGGAATTTATTCATGGAGAGAAACAAATCAGGTGTGAAAACATAAATTCCATTCATTCTGTAGTAGTTTTTTATTTTATTTTACTAATTTTACTATGGAATCCTTCAAATTGAAATCCTACTCATTCCATAGTAAAATCCAAGATCCTACTAACCAGACAAAAATGGATGGAATATGTTCCTGTCTCTGACTAAATTCCATCCATTTTGTCTGGTCAGTAGCTCTGACTAAATTCCATCCATTTTGTCTGGTCAGTAGGATCTTTGATTACACTATGGAATCTGTGAATTTGAGTTCAAATGATCCCATAAAAAAACAAATTCAGTTATTCCATAGTAAAATCAAAGATCCTACTGACCAGACAAAATGAACAGAATTAGTTTCTCTCCTTACATTTCGTCTGATTAGTAGGATCTTGGATTTTACCATGGAATCAATTTATTTGATTTAACTATTGAATCATTAGAACTGAAATTCAGTGATTCCATAGTAAGACCAAAGATCCTACTGACCAGGATGAAATTGATTCAGGGAGAGAAACAAATTGCATTTGTGAACAAAAACCGAAAGACATTTTGTACCAAACCCTGTCACTTCTGTGCTTACTTTCTGTTTAAACCATGGAACCCAATAACAGATAAATTAGGGTCAGTGCAATGTAATAGCAATTTCTGAATCAAGGCATAGAGGATTTGTCACTTTGCCTTACACTTGCAGCTGGAGTCACGCTGTAAGTCTTTTATTATCCCTACTGTACATTTAGAATAGATGAAATTCCATTTGGACACAGAAAGACACCCATCTTTATTAAATTCCACACACCTCCCTAAATCCCACAGATGACATTTTCAGCACATTAATCTCCAATTCCTGTGTCTCATACATTCCTGTTTCCCCTGGGCTCCTACCGTGAGATGACTTATGGTTGAAGCGATTTTAAAATGTTGGGGATGACAGCAAAATAAAAATTTTTTCCAGTGGTGTGCGTATATGTGTGTGTGCATGTGGTGATGGGGAATTCCTGCTCTCCTGTAGGGATGGTGTGGTCGGATGTGAAGCGTCTGTGGTACGAAGGGCTGGAGGACTTTCTGGAAGAGTCAAGGAACCAGCTGAGTTTCGTGATGAATTCCCTTTACCTCGCCACCTTTGCCCTCAAGATAGTTGCTCATAGCAAGGTACACACATGTTACACACACTCTTTCGATCTAGAGGATGAATAACTGCATGTATTATTTTGTGCTGCTGGCTTGAAAGGTTAAGAGATTAGATTCAGAAAGGTTATTCATTTCATGACATGTTTTTTTTTAATCGCCTTTTTGCTCAGAGTTAAATGGTTAAATGAAAACATACTTATTAATCTAATGGTAGCTAGCAGCTGGTTAGCTTATCTTAGAATAAAGACATGTAAAAAGGGAAACAGCTACTTAATGTGCAACATGTCTCTGAAACTGTCGAGCTGTTTAACTGTTTCCAATCCAGATATTAAAGGTTATTTCCAATTTGTTCAGTTTTTTGTTCAGCAAGATACTCTTCACAAATGAATACAACTTTTATGAATTTTGAAGTGTAAATGCAATCTGTAAGTTAGTCTATAAACGAAGTACCCTACAGTCGCATAATTTAAACATGGCCACCACAACTGGCTGTAAAGCTGTGTTTATCGTGATGACATTCTGTCGTCTTATTTAGCCACTTGTTAGCAACTGCCTTCTTTAGGACACATAAAAGCTTCAAAATTAAAAGGGGTATTGGTATTTACTGACGTATTTTATGTTGTAGAACAGAACGTGAAAATCTCTCAAGCTTGTGTCAATCACAGACCTTAATTAAGGCATCTAGCCAAGACTCATTCAAAAAAACTGTTGACTTTGAGATGAGGGAACAGGAAGTGCAAAAATATTTACTTATTTCCAGGTTTTAGGAATCATTCTTGCAGCACTCTATAGAGCTGGGGAATATAGGGATGACCCCCTATATCACCACTTCATAAATACAGTAGCTACAGCTTTATATTACTGTACTGAAGCTTCTGTTTAAACACAGAGCAGTCATTAGGCTAAGCTAAATCAGGTGTTTCAGCCAATTAACAGCTAGTAAGCACACCTGATTTAGCTAATCTGGGTCGGGTAGAACGATGTAAAATATGCATTGCTTTGAGTGTACAGTAGCAGGATTTATAACCACTGTAATTCTCCTTTTCAAAATGGGAACCACATATTATGATCAACTAGTAAAATAGTGTCACTGTGTTTGCATGTTCTTCAGTTCAAGAACGTGGAGGACACAGAGAGGAAGAATTGGGACGCCTTCCACCCCATCCTGGTGGCTGAGGGCCTGTTCGCCTTTGCCAACGTTCTAAGTTACCTGCGACTCTTCTTCATGTACACCACCAGCTCCATACTGGGGCCGCTACAGGTAGGCACACAGTGGTGAGACACACTAAAAGTAAAGACATTTTCATAGTTATAAGATTGATTTCTAGTGAAAAGAAAAATATTTGAGTCTGATCCCTGCGGCGGTTTGAGACCATATATCAGCCATTTCTCTGACACTTTGGATGAAAAAAAAAAGATTATATAATGATTATAAAACTGCTTCCCTTTTCTATCATCCTCTCTAACCCTAGCACACACACATTCACCACCCACTCTCTTCCTGTCTCAGTGAAGTGCGAACACTCAAGGACAAGCCCACACTAAACATCACACCAGCTGTGCTGCAGCATCATAACCATCATCATAAGCGTTTAGTATAAGCACAGTGAACTGAGGCAGTGGATGAATGTGTTCAGCTGTAATAATACGTTCATAATAAAGTGAACACAACATCATAAAGCCTTGACGCTTCAGTCGCCATATGCATCACCGTACTGCGATCATCATTTCTATCATCTACACAAACAAGAGCCTTCAGTTTACACAAAATGGATTTCTCAAGCTAACGTCAGTTCTGGCTGCATATTTAAAGGCGGAGGAGCTGACTCTATACACCCACAGCACATTTACACTGGCTCCAAGATTGATTTCTATCACAATCTGGCACCCACAGCAACAGTTTGATCCATTGCCATCTTAAGTGCAGTTTTGGCTGCATGGAAATTAAAGGGAAAAGTAAAGCCGTTACATACAGTATAGTCAGTGACAACTTTTTAAGTCAGTTTCTGAACTTTTTACTGCTGAGCGAGTTCAGTTTGAAAAATGAGCAGGCGTCAGTCTGATAAGGTGGCTTTTGCTCTGTTGAAATTTTGGGGATTTGACATTTTCAACAACAAACAGCTACATTATGAGCAACGTGAGTGCGGTATATTCAGGGCAGATGTCTGTCAAAAAACATCCAAGTGAATATTGTTTAGTAAACTTTGCTAAATCCTGGATTTGATCAGCGTGATTAAACCTCAGTCTGAGCTGGCAGTGCCATTTAGAATTAGCAGACACAGTCTCTTCCCTTGTTTTTCTCAAAAGGTTATGGAAATGTTTAGCAATGCAGTTGTGCTGATCTGTTTTATGCCTCTTTCCCAACACTAAATAAATCAAATTTGTTAAAAGCAAACATTTAATCTGACAAAAAAAGGCCTTTTTGTGGTTATGTAGTCCCTCAGACCGCCTCTTTTGGCAAGAGTCTCCTCTTTGTTAGCATACAGTGTTTGTTTACAGCCACACCGACATACAATAGTGCATCAGTGTGTGCGTGCCGTGTGAACATGTTTTCACATTGTATTGCATTTGATTCCTTTCTAATTCATAACCCAACGCTTTACTGTTGCCAGCTTGTTTAATACTTTCATACATAATTACAGCACAAGACATTCGCTGGTCATGTCTTAAACATATACTTACACATTCTTTTTTTCCAATGGAGGAGTGATATACACTATCTGCCTGTCTAACAGTGGTGCCCCCAAGGGGAGGCCAGGGGGCCATGATCCCCTGATACAATTGCTGGCCACCTCCCTGGCCCCCAATTTTAGGCTTAGCTTGTTGGTAAGGGAACTAAGGGTGCTTTCACACCTGCCCTGTTTGGTTCGGTTCAATCAAACTCAGGTTCGTTTGTCCCCTCAGTGCGGTTCATTTGGGCAGGTGTGAACACAGCAATCACACTCAGGTGTGCACCAAAACAACCAGACTGAGACCTTCTTGAAGAGGTGGTCTCGGTCCGGTTACAACTGAACTCTGGTGCGGTTTGTTTGGGTGAGAACGTGTTCCGGCCTCGACCCAAACCAACTGCAGTCACATGACACATTGTTTGGGTTAAACATGAGCATGTTACAGTCCTGGAGGATTATTAATGTGCACCTCCTCCTGTACTGCCTTAATATGCACATTCAGCACATCCAATGCATCAAAACATTGTTTTCTAGTTGGTGCCGCGCCTCGTTT